>NW_027308392.1:0-116319 GCF_047496885.1 Scyliorhinus torazame
CTTCCAGAGCGTCAGGGTGGGCCTGAGGCACACAGGGAGGGAGAGGGGAGATTTGGGTGGAGCAGTGGTTTGTGGGCACACTGAGCACTTGGAGGCAGCTCCCCGTGGTGTGCCGAGGGTGGTGAGTGCCAGGCAGCTTGACAGTAACATGGAGCCAGGGCAGTGCATTGCCATGAGGTGGGTTGGTGGGCCTGGCCCAGGAGAGAGTCGATAGGCAGGGGCTGCTCCCTTGGATCAGCGAAGCTTGAGAGGGAACCTGATAGAGGAGAAGATTATATCACAGAATCCCTACAGTGCAGTACGAGGCCATTCGGCCCATTACCGATCCTCCAATAGAGCCCCCTAACCAAGGCCCCGCTCCCTCTCCTCATTCCGCAAACCTACTCCAACCGCTGGACACTAAGGGGTAATTTGTCGCGACCAATCCACCGAACCTGCGCACCTTTGCAGTGTGGACGGAAACCCCCGCAGACACGGGGAAAACATGCAGACTCCGCACAGTCAGCGGAGGCCGGAATCCCACACGGATCCCTGGCGCTCTGAGGCAGCGGCTCCGACACATTTTGCCAACCCAATGTGCAGAGGAAGGCGCCTTTATCATTAGTAAAGGGGTAAATAGCCAGGGGGCACAGTTTTCAGCTCAGAGGGAGGTTAGGTGGGGGATTGAGGAGTAGCCCACTCAGAGGATGGTGGGAGTCTGGAAGGCCGATTGATTAGTTAGACATGTTTGATAGTTCAAGGATTGACTTCTTTATTCTGGGGAGGTCGGCACTGGGGGGAGGGGCAGATCCGAGTTTTCATTGACGAATACGAGGGGTTTAGTACGAGTGGGAAGGCCTCGGCAGTGATGGATTCGGAGGCACTGAAGGCGGTGGTAAGGGGCGAGATCATCTCGTCTAAGGCGCAGGTGGAGAGGGAGGCAAGAGACGAGCAGCAGCAGCTGGTGGATGACATCCTGGACGTATGTGGAACATCCCACTCCGGAACCTTTGGTCAGTGGAAAGAAACAGCAGACACATTTTAACCTCATAGGAACGCTGTATGTCGGCGGGGGAAGAATATGGGGTGAAGGTCAGTCACTTGCTGGCGGGACAGCTCCACCAGCAGGCAGGCAGGGAGGGACGGCTCCTCCAGCGGGCAGGGAGGGACGGCTCCTCCAGCGGGCAGGGAGGGACGGCTCCTCCAGCGGGCAGGGAGGGACGGCTCCTCCAGCGGGCACGGAGGGACGGCTCCTCCAGCGGGCAGGGAGGGACGGCTCCGCCAGCGGGCAGGGAGGGACGGCTCCTCCAGCGGGCAGGGAGGGACGGCTCCTCCAGCGGGCAGGGAGGGACGGCTCCTCCAGCGGGCAGGGAGGGACGGCTCCTCCAGCGGGCAGGGAGGGACGGCTCCTCCAGCGGGCAGGGAGGGACGGCTCCTCCAGCGGGCACGGAGGGACGGCTCCTCCAGCGGGCAGGGAGGGACGGCTCCGCCAGCGGGCAGGGAGGGACGGCTCCGCCAGCGGGCAGGGAGGGACGGCTCCTCCAGCGGGCAGGGAGGGACGGCTCCTCCAGCGGGCAGGGAGGGACGGCTCCTCCAGCGGGCAGGGAGGGACGGCTCCTCCAGCGGGCAGGGAGGGACGGCTCCTCCAGCGGGCAGGGAGGGACGGCTCCTCCAGCGGGCAGGGAGGGACGGCTCCTCCAGCGGGCAGGGAGGGACGGCTCCTCCAGCGGGCAGGGAGGGACGGCTCCTCCAGCGGGCAGGGAGGGACGGCTCCTCCAGCGGGCAGGGAGGGACGGCTCCGCCAGCGGGCAGGGACGGCTCCGCCAGCAGGCAGGGACGGCTCCGCCAGCAGGCAGGGACGGCTCCGCCAGCAGGCAGGGACGGCTCCTCCAGCAGGCAGGGACGGCTCCTCCAGCAGGCAGGGACGGCTCCGCCAGCAGGCAGGGACGGCTGCTCCAGCAGGCAGGGACAGCTCCGCCAGCAGGCAGGTAGGGACAGCTCCGCCAGCAGGCAGGTAGGGACAGCTCCGCCAGCAGGCAGGTAGGGACAGCTCCGCCAGCAGGCAGGGACAGCTCCGCCAGCAGGCAGGGACAGCTCCGCCAGCAGGCAGGGACAGCTCCGCCAGCAGGCAGGGACAGCTCCGCCAGCAGGCAGGGACAGCTCCGCCAGCAGGCAGGGACAGCTCCGCCAGCAGGCATGGGGAGCTCCACCAGCAGGCAGGTAGGGACAGCTCCGCCAGCAGGCAGGGACAGCTCCGCCAGCAGGCAGGGACAGCTACTCCAGCAGGCAGGGTCAGCTCCGCCAGCAGGCAGGCAGGGGGAGCTCCATCAGCAGGCAGGCAGGGGGAGCTCCATCAGCAGGCAGGCAGGGACAGCTCCGCGAGCAGGCAGGCAGGGACGGCTCCTCCAGCAGGCAGGGACAGCTCCTCCAAGAGGCAGGGACTGCTGCGCGAGCAGGCAGCCTCGCGAGAGATTGTTCAGGTCCGGGATGGTGCGTGGGGCTTTATGGTGGCCCCGGAACAGATAAACAGGGCACTTGAGGAGTTTTATAGAAGTTTGTACAGGTCAGAGCCCCCCCCCCCCCCCAGAGGATTAATCGGGTATGAGGGACTTCTTGGGAAGGGGGATGGGGGGGGCGGGGTCTGGTGTCCTAGAATAGGAGAGGAGGAGCGGGCAGGATTGGAGGAGAAGTGGGGATTGAGCAGGTTCGGAGGGCGTAGAGAAGATGCAAATGGATAACGTACGAAGGCCGGATGGGTTTGCGGTGGAACTGTTGGATAGTTTGGCGCCGCTGTTGGTGGAGATTTGCGAGGACGCAGTGGCTAAGAGGGCGCTCCCAGAGATGATGGGACACGCATCTATTTCGCTGTTAAAAAAAGGATAAGGACCCGGTTGAGTTTGGGTCGTATCGGCCAATCTCTCTGCGAACGTGTTATGCCATTTACGGTAGCGGGGGATATGTTTAGGTATTTGGGGATTCAGGTAGCGAGGGAATGGACGGGACTCCATAACAGGAACTTAACGGAGCTGGTGGAGGAGGCCAGGGAGGATCTTTATTTTAATTTTTTTTTTTTTTTTTTAATATGTTTATTCAAAGTTTTTCCAACAAAAATTTCCAACCAATTAAACCCCCCCCCCCGTAATAGAAAAGAAAAAGAGAAAAGAACAGAACAGAACATAAACATATCAATCAAACATAATACAGAACTTATACAGTGGGTTTCTCCCACACATATTAACCCTCCCGTATGCTTTTTACAGATACCCCTGGGAAAAACCCCCTCCCTCACCCGCCCAAATAATCCCCCCACCGAAAGAAACCCCCCTCCCCTCCGCCCCCCCCCCCCCCCCCCCCCCCACCTCCCTGGGTTGCTGCTGCTGCTGACCGACCTCCTTCTAGCGCTCCACGAGATAGTCTAGGAACAGTTGCCACCGCCTGAAGAACCCCTGCACAGACCTTCTCAAGGTGAACTTTATCCTCTCCAGCTTAATGAACGCTGCCATGTCATGTATCCAGGCTGCCACACTGGGGGGCTTTGCGTCCTTCCATAATAGCAAGATCCTCCGCCGGGCTACCAGGGACGCAAAGGCCAGGATACCGGCCTCGCTCGCCTCCTGCACTCCCGGCTCGTCTGTTACCCCAAATAGTGCCAACCCCCAACTCGACTTGACCTGGACTTTCACCACCTTGGACAGAGTTCTCGCGAAACCCCTCCAAAACCCATCCAATGCCGGGCACGACCAAAACATGTAGACGTAATTCGCCGGGCTTCCCGAATAACCTTAAACTGTATCAGGCTGAGCCTGGCACATGAGGAAGAGGAATTAACCCTACTCAGGGCATCCGCCCACAGACGCTCTTCAATCTCCTCCCCCAACTCCTCCTCCCACTTGTCCTTCAGCTCCTCTACCAAAGCCTCCCCCTCTTCTTTCATAGAATTTACAGTGCAGAAGGAGGCCATTTGGCCCATCGAGTCTGCACCGGCTCTTAGAAAGAGCACCCTACTTAATCCCACACCTCCACCCTATTCCCGTAACCCAGTAACCCCACCCAACACTAAGGGCAATTTTGGACACTAAGGGCAATTTATCATGGCCAATCCACCTAACCTGCACATCTTTGGACTGTGGGAGGAAACCGGAGCACCCGGAGGAAACCCACGCACACACGGGGAGAACGTGCAGACTCCGCACAGACCCAAGCCGGGAATCGAACCTGGGACCCTGGAGCTGTGAAGCAATTGTGCTATCCACAATGCTACCGTGCTGCCCTCTCATCTCCTGACATATCGCCGAAACCTTGCCCTCTCCGACCCATACACGCAAAATCACCCTGTCCTGAGTCCCCTGTGCCGGGAGCGACGGGAATTCCCTCACCTGCTGCCTCACAAACGCCCTCACTTGCATATACCTGAACGCATTTCCCGGGGGTAACCCTAACTTCTCCTCCAGTGCCCCGAAGCTCGCAAACGTCCCATCAATGAACAGGTCCCCCATTCTTCTAATCCCTGCCCGATGCCAACTCCGAAACCCCCCATCCATCCTCCCTGGGACGAACCGATGGTTCTCCCGGATCGGGGACCACACCGAGGCTCCCATCTCACCCCTGTGTCGTCTCCATTCCCCCCAGATCTTTAGCGTTGCCGCCACCACCGGACTCGTGGTGTACCTTGTCGGCGAGAGCGGCAGCGGTGCCGTCATCAGCGCCCCCAGGCTCATTCCTGGCAGGCAGGGCCAGCTCCTCCAGCAGGCAGGGCCAGCTCCTCCAGCAGGCAGGGCCGGCTCCTCCAGCAGGCAGGGCCGGCTCCTCCAGCAGGCAGGGCCAGCTCCTCCAGCAGGCAGGGCCGGCTCCTCCAGCAGGCAGGGCCGGCTCCTCCAGCAGGCAGGGCCAGCTCCTCCAGCAGGCAGGGCCAGCTCCTCCAGCAGGCAGGGCCAGCTCCTCCAGCAGGCAGGGACGGCTCCTCCAGCAGGCAGGCAGGGCCAGCTCCTCCAGCAGGCAGGGACGGCTCCTCCAGCAGGCAGGGACGGCTCCTCCAGCAGGCAGGGACGGCTCCTCCAGCAGGCAGGGCCGGCTCCTCCAGCAGGCAGGCAGGGACGGCTCCTCCAGCAGGCAGGGCCGGCTCCTCCAGCAGGCAGGGCCGGCTCCTCCAGCAGGCAGGGCCGGCTCCTCCAGCAGGCAGGGCCGGCTCCTCCAGCAGGCAGGGCCGGCTCCTCCAGCAGGCAGGGCCGGCTCCTCCAGCAGGCAGGGCCGGCTCCTCCAGCAGGCAGGGCCGGCTCCTCCAGCAGGCAGGGCCTGCTCCTCCAGCAGGCAGGGCCAGCTCCTCCAGCAGGCAGGGCCAGCTCCTCCAAGAGGCAGGGACGGCTCCTCCAGCAGGCAGGCAGGGCCAGCTCCTCCAGCAGGCAGGCAGGGCCGGCTCCTCCAGCAGGCAGTCAGGGACGGCTCCTCCAGCAGGCAGGCAGGGACGGCTCCTCCAGCAGGCAGGGCCGGCTCCTCCAGCAGGCAGGGCCTGCTCCTCCAGCAGGCAGGGCCTGCTCCTCCAGCAGGCAGGGCCAGCTCCTCCAGCAGGCAGGGCCAGCTCCTCCAGCAGGCAGGGCCAGCTCCTCCAGCAGGCAGGGCCAGCTCCTCCAAGAGGCAGGGACGGCTCCTCCAGCAGGCAGGCAGGGCCAGCTCCTCCAGCAGGCAGGCAGGGCCGGCTCCTCCAGCAGGCAGTCAGGGACGGCTCCTCCAGCAGGCAGGCAGGGACGGCTCCTCCAGCAGGCAGGGCCGGCTCCTCCAGCAGGCAGGGCCTGCTCCTCCAGCAGGCAGGGCCAGCTCCTCCAGCAGGCAGGGCCAGCTCCTCCAGCAGGCAGGGCCAGCTCCTCCAGCAGGCAGGGCCAGCTCCTCCAGCAGGCAGGGCCAGCTCCTCCAGCAGGCAGGGCCAGCTCCTCCAAGAGGCAGGGACGGCTCCTCCAGCAGGCAGGCAGGGCCGGCTCCTCCATTAGGCAGGCAGGGCCGGCTCCTCCAGCAGGCAGGCAGGGACGACTCCTCCAGCAGGCAGGCAGGGACGGCTCCTCCAGCAGGCAGGCAGGGACGGCTCCTCCAGCAGGCAGGGACGGCTCCTCCAGCAGGCAGGGACGGCTCCTCCAGCAGGCAGGGACGGCTCCTCCAGCAGGCAGGGACGGCTCCTCCAGCAGGCAGGGACGGCTCCTCCAGCAGGCAGGGACGGCTCCTCCAGCAGGCAGGGACGGCTCCTCCAGCAGGCAGGGACGGCTCCTCCAGCAGGCAGGGACGGCTCCTCCAGCAGGCAGGGACGGCTCCTCCAGCAGGCAGGGACGGCTCCGCCAGCAGGCAGGGACGGCTCCGCCAGCAGGCAGGGACGGCTCCGCCAGCAGGCAGGGACGGCTCCGCCAGCAGGCAGGGACGGCTCCGCCAGCAGGCAGGGACAGCTCCGCCAGCAGGCAGGGACAGCTCCGCCAGCAGGCAGGGACAGCTCCGCCAGCAGGCAGGGACAGCTCCGCCAGCAGGCAGGGACAGCTCCGCCAGCAGGCAGGGACAGCTCCGCCAGCAGGCAGGCAGGGACAGCTCCGCCAGCAGGCAGGGACAGCTCCGCCAGCAGGCAGGGACAGCTCCGCCAGCAGGCAGGGACAGCTCCGCCAGCAGGCAGGGACAGCTCCGCCAGCAGGCAGGGACAGCTCCGCCAGCAGGCAGGGACAGCTCCGCCAGCAGGCAGGGACAGCTCCGCCAGCAGGCAGGGACAGCTCCGCCAGCAGGCAGGGACAGCTCCGCCAGCAGTCAGGGGCAGCTCCGCCAGCAGTCAGGGGCAGCTCCGCCAGCAGTCAGGGGCAGCTCCGCCAGCAGTCAGAGGCAGCTCCGCCAGCAGGCAAGGCCAGCTCCGCCAGCAGGCAAGGCCAGCTCCTCCAGCAGGCAAGGCCAGCTCCTCCAGCAGGCAAGGCCAGCTCCTCCAGCAGGCAAGGCCAGCTCCTCCAGCAGGCAAGGCCAGCTCCTCCAGCAGGCAAGGCCAGCTCCTCCAGCAGGCAAGGCCAGCTCCTCCAGCAGGCAGGAGGAGCTTCTCCAGCAGGCAGGCAGGGTCAGCTCCTCCAGGAGGCAGGCAGGGGGAGCTCCGCCAGCAGGCAGGAAGGGGGAGCTCCGCCAGCAGGCAGGCAGGGGGGAGCTCCGCCAGCAGGCAGGCAGGGGGAGCTCCGCCAGCAGGCAAGCAGGGGGAGCTCCGCCAGCAGGCAGGCAGGGGGGATCTCCGCCAGCAGGCAGGCAGGGGGAGCTCCGCCAGCAGGCAGGCTGGGGGAGCGCCGCCAGCAGGCAGGCAGGCAGGGGGAACTCCGCCAGCAGGCAGGCAGGCAGGGGGAGCTCCGCCAGCAGGCAGGCAGGCAGGGGGAGCTCCGCCAGCAGGCAGGCAGGAGGAGCTCCGCCAGCAGGCAGGCAGGGGGAGCTCCGCCAGCAGGCAGGCAAGGGAAGCTCCATCAGCAGGCAGGCAGGGGGAGCCCCGCCAGCAGGCAGGGACAGCTCCGCGAGCAGGCAGGCATGGACGGCTCCTCCAGCAGGCAGGGACAGCTCCTCCAAGAGGCAGGGACTGCTGCGCGAGCAGGCAGGCAGGGACGGCTCCTCCAGCAGGCAGGGACAGCTCCTCCAAGAGGCAGGGACTGCTGCGCGAGCAGGCAGCCTCGCGAGAGATTGTTCAGGTCTGGGATGGTGCGTGGGGCTTTATGGTGGCCCCGGAACAGATAAACAGGGCACTTGAGGAGTTTTATAGAAGTTTGTACAGGTCAGAGCCCCCCCCCCCCCCCAGAGGATTAATCGGGTATGAGGGACTTCTTGGGAGGGGGGATGGGGGGGGGCGGGGTCTGGTGTCCTAGAGTAGGAGAGGAGGAGCGGGCAGGATTGGAGGAGCAGTGGGGATTGAGCAGGTTCGGAGGGCGTAGAGAAGATGCAAATGGATAACGTACGAAGGCCGGATGGGTTTGCGGTGGAACTGTTGGATAGTTTGGCGCCGCTGTTGGTGGAGATTTGCGAGGACGCAGTGGCTAAGAGGGCGCTCCCAGAGATGATGGGACACGCATCTATTTCGCTGTTAAAAAAAGGATAAGGACCCGGTTGAGTTTGGGTCGTATCGGCCAATCTCTCTGCGAACGTGTTATGCCATTTACGGTAGCGGGGGATATGTTTAAGTATTTGGGGTTTCAGGTAGCGAGGGAATGGACGGGACTCCATAACAGGAACTTAACGGAGCTGGTGGAGGAGGCCAGGGAGGATCTTTATTTTAATTTTTTTTTTTTTTTAATATGTTTATTCAAAGTTTTTCCAACAAAAATTTCCAACCAATTAAACCCCCCCCCCGTAATAGAAAAGAAAAAGAGAAAAGAACAGAACAGAACATAAACATATCAATCAAACATAATACAGAACTTATACAGTGGGTTTCTCCCGCACATATTAACCCTCCCGTATGCTTTTTACAGATACCCCTGGGAAAAACCCCCTCCCTCACCCGCCCAAATAATCCCCCCACCTCCCTGGGTTGCTGCTGCTGCTGACCGACCTCCTTCTAGCGCTCCACGAGATAGTCTAGGAACAGTTGCCACCGCCTGAAGAACCCCTGCACAGACCTTCTCAAGGTGAACTTTATCCTCTCCAGCTTAATGAACGCTGCCATGTCATGTATCCAGGCTGCCACACTGGGGGGCTTTGCGTCCTTCCATAATAGCAAGATCCTCCGCCGGGCTACCAGGGACGCAAAGGCCAGGAGTCCTCGCGAAACCCCTCCAGAACCCATCCAGTGCCGGGCACGACCAAAACATGTAGACGTAATTCGCCGGGCTTCCTGAGCACCTCCCACATCTGTCCTCCACCCCAAAGAACCTACTCAGCCTCGTCCCTGTCATATGCACTCTGTGAATAACCTTAAACTGTATCAGGCTGAGCCTGGCACATGAGGAAGAGGAATTAACCCTACTCAGGGCATCCGCCCACAGACGCTCTTCAATCTCCTCCCCCAACTCCTCCTCCCACTTGTCCCTCAGCTCCTCTACCAAAGCCTCCCCCTCTTCTTTCATAGAATTTACAGTGCAGAAGGAGGCCATTTGGCCCATCGAGTCTGCACCGGCTCTTAGAAAGAGCACCCTACTTAATCCCACACCTCCACCCTATGAGGTGAGTAGTTAGTTTAAAAGCCTTACCTTTACAGGAGCAGCCCTTTGGATTTCGGCGGCAGCGGTGCGCAGGGGCCTTCTGGGAGGTGAGTAGTTAGTTTAAAAGCCTTACCTTTACAGGAGCAGCCCTTTGGATTTCGGCGGCAGCGGTGCGCAGGGGCCTTCTGGGAGGTGAGTAGTTAGTTTAAAAGCCTTACCTTTACAGGAGCAGCCCTTTGGATTTCGGCGGCAGCGGTGCGCAGGGGCCTTCTTGGAGGTGAGTAGTGAATTTAAAAGCACTTACCTTTACAGGAGCAGCCCTTTGGATTTCGGCGGCAGCGGTGCGCAGGGGCCTTCTTGGAGGTGAGTAGTGAATTTAAAAGCACTTACCTTTGCAGGAGCAGCCCTTTGGATTTCGGCGGCAGCGGTGCGCAGGGGCCTTCTGGGAGGTGAGTAGTTAGTTTAAAAGCCTTACCTTTACAGGAGCAGCCCTTTGGATTTCGGCGGCAGCGGTGCGCAGGGGCCTTCTGGGAGGTGAGTAGTTAGTTTAAAAGCCTTACCTTTACAGGAGCAGCCCTTTGGATTTCGGCGGGAACCGGAAGTTCGACCTCTGGCAAGTCCCCCCCCCCCCCCCAACCAATAAATTCTGGTGGAGAGGAAACCCGAGACACTACACGTGTAGTGTCTCCCACCCGCCCTCCTCCTCTAACCTAATAATAAGACCCATTGGTGTAAGGTAAGTGCCATATTATATTATTATATTATTAGCATTGTGCAGGTCAAGGATTGGAGGTGGAGGAGCAGTCTCTGTCAGCGAGAGAACCTGAGAACATCTCAGAAGGTAAGCAAGTGATTTTTACTTTTATACCTGTTTTTCAAATTGTGTGTGTCGGGGGGAAACTGAAGTGACATCACAGAAAAGCTGTGACCTGAGTGGCTGGTTGGGATTCTAACCTAATTTTTTTGAGTATTTGGGAACTAATTAAACATAATAACTTAATTATAATTTAGAGGATATCTAAGCCAGAGATCGGAGAATATTATAGTTAGCTATCGCATTTCTATTAGAAATCTAGTGCTAGGAAACAGATAGTTGACAGTAACTTTGAAATTTAAAAAAAAGTATTTAAAAAAAAGACAAATTTTAATTTTAATTAATTGACGCAATGTCAGTTAGAGGGGTGCTGTGCTCTGACTGTGAGATGTGGCAGGTCCGGGAGGCTTCCAGCGTCCCGGATGGCTTCATCTGCAGAAAGTGCACCCAACTGCAGCTCCTCACAGACCGCATGGTTCGGTTGGAGCAGCAATTGGATGCACTTAGGAGCATGCAGGTGGCGGAAAGCGTCATAGATCGCAGTTATGTAAGTGTGGTCACACCCAAGGTGCAGGCAGAGAAATGGGTGACCACCAGAAAGGGCAGGCAGTCAGTGCAGGAATCCCCTGTGGTTGTCCCCCTCTCGAACAGATATACCCCTTTGGATACTGTCGGGGGGGATAGCCTATCAGGGGAAAACAGCAGCAGCCAGAGCAGTGGCACCACGGCTGGCTCTGATGTTCAGAAGGGAGGGTCAAAGCGCAGAAGAGTAATAGTTATAGGGGACTCTATAGTCAGGGGCACAGATAGGCGCTTCTGTGGACGTGAAAGAGACTCCAGGATGGTATGTTGCCTCCCTGGTGCCAGGGTCCAGGATGTCTCCGAACGGGTAGAGGGAATCCTGAAGGGGGAGGGCAAACAGGCAGAGGTCGTTGTACATATTGGTACTAACGACATAGGCAGGAAGGGGCATGAGGTCCTGCAGCAGGAGTTCAGGGAGCTAGGCAGAAAGTTAAAAGACAGGACCTCGAGGGTTGTAATCTCGGGATTACTCCCTGTGCCACGTGCCAGTGAGGCTAGAAATAGGAAGATAGAGCAGACAAACACGTGGCTAAACAGCTGGTGTAGGAGGGAGGGTTTCTGTTATCTGGACCACTGGGAGCTCTTCCGGGGCAGGTGTGACCTGTATAAGATGGACGGGTTGCATCTAAACCGGAGAGGCATAAATATCCTGGCCGCGAGGTTTGCTAGTGTCACACGGGAGGGTTTAAACTAGTATGGCAGGGGGGTGGGCACGGGAGCAATAGGTCAGAAGGTGAGAGCATTGAGGGAGAACTAGGGAATAGGGACAGTGTGGCTCTGAGGCAGCGCAGACGGGGAGAAGTTGCTGAACACAGCGGGTCTGGTGGCCTGAAGTGCATATGTTTTAATGCAAGGAGCATTACGGGTAAGGCAGATGAACTTAGAGCTTGGATTACTACTTGGAACTATGATGTTGTTGCCATTACAGAGACCTGGTTGAGGGAAGGGCAGGATTGGCAGCTAAACGTTCCAGGATTTAGATGTTTCAGGCGGGATAGAGGGGGATGTAAAAGGGGAGGCGGAGTTGCGCTACTTGTTCAGGAGAGTATCACAGCTATACAGCGAGAGGACACCTCAGAGGGCAGTGAGGCTATATGGGTAGAGATCAGGAATAAGAAGGGTGCAGTCACAATGTTGGGGGTATACTACAGGCCTCCCAACAGCCAGCGGGAGATAGAGGAGCAGATAGGTAGACAGATTTTGGAAAAGAGTAAAAACAACAGGGTTGTGGTGATGGGAGACTTCAACTTCCCCAATATTGACTGGGACTCACTTAGTGCCAGGGGCTTAGACGGGGCAGAGTTTGTAAGGAGCATCCAGGAGGGCTTCTTAAAACAATATGTAAACAGTCCAACTAGGGAAGGGGCGGTACTGGACCTGGTATTGGGGAATGAGCCCGGCCAGGTGGTAGATGTTTCAGTAGGGGAGCATTTCGGTAACAGTGACCACAATTCAGTAAGTTTTAAAGTACTGGTGGACAAGGATAAGAGTGGTCCGAGGATGAATGTGCTAAATTGGGGGAAGGCTAATTATAACAATATTAGGCGGGAACTGAAGAACATAGATTGGGGGCGGATGTTTGAGGGCAAATCAACATCTGACATGTGGGAGGCTTTTAAGTGTCAGTTGAAAGGAATACAGGACAGGCATGTTCCTGTGAGGAAGAAAGATAAATACGGCAATTTTCGGGAACCTTGGATGACGAGTGATATTGTAGGCCTCGTCAAAAAGAAAAAGGAGGCATTTGTCAGGGCTAAAAGGCTGGGAACAGACGAAGCCTGTGTGGCATATAAGGAAAGTAGGAAGGAACTTAAGCAAGGAGTCAGGAGGGCTAGAAGGGGTCATGAAAAGGCATTGGCAAATAGGGTTAAGGAAAATCCCAAGGCTTTTTACACTTACATAAAAAGCAAGAGGGTAGCCAGGGAAAGGGTTGGCCCACTGAAGGATAGGCAAGGGAATCTATGTGTGGAACCAGAGGAAATGGGCGAGGTACGAAATGAATACTTTGCATCAGTATTCACCAAAGAGAAGGAATTGGTAGATGTTGAGTCTGGAGAAGGGGGTGTAGATAGCCTGGGTCACATTGTGATCCAAAAAGACGAGGTGTTGGGTGTCTTAAAAAATATTAAGGTAGATAAGTCCCCAGGGCCGGATGGGATCTACCCCAGAATACTGAAGGAGGCTGGAGAGGAAATTGCTGAGGCCTTGACAGAAATCTTTGGATCCTCGCTGTCTTCAGGGGATGTCCCGGAGGACTGGAGAATAGCCAATGTTGTTCCTCTGTTTAAGAAGGGTGGCAGGGATAATCCCGGGAACTACAGGCCGGTGAGCCTTACTTCAGTGGTAGGGAAATTACTGGAGAGAATTCTTCGAGACAGGATCTACTCCCATTTGGAAGCAAATGGACGTATTAGTGAGAGGCAGCACGGTTTTGTGAAGGGGAGGTCGTGTCTCACTAACTTGATAGAGTTTTTCGAGGAGGTCACTAAGATGATTGATGCAGGTAGGGCAGTAGATGTTGTCTATATGGACTTCAGTAAGGCCTTTGACAAGGTCCCTCATGGTAGACTAGTACAAAAGGTGAAGTCACACGGGATCAGGGGTGAACTGGCAAGGTGGATACAGAACTGGCTAGGCCATAGAAGGCAGAGGGTAGCAATGGAGGGATGCTTTTCTAATTGGAGGGCTGTGACCAGTGGTGTTCCACAGGGATCAGTGCTGGGACCTTTGCTCTTTGTAGTATATATAAATGATTTGGAGGAAAATGTAACTGGTCTGATTAGTAAGTTTGCAGACGACACAAAGGTTGGTGGAATTGCGGATAGCGATGAGGACTGTCTGAGGATACAGCAGGATTTAGATTGTCTGGAGACTTGGGCGGAGAGATGGCAGATGGAGTTTAACCTGGACAAATGTGAGGTAATGCATTTTGGAAGGGCTAATGCAGGTAGGGAATATACAGTGAATGGTAGAACCCTCAAGAGTATTGAAAGTCAAAGAGATCTAGGAGTACAGGTCCACAGATCACTGAAAGGGGCTACACAGGTGGAGAAGGTAGTCAAGAAGGCATACGGCATGCTTGCCTTCATTGGCCGGGGCATTGAGTATAAGAATTGGCAAGTCATGTTGCAGCTGTATAGAACCTTAGTTAGGCCACACTTGGAGTATAGTGTTCAATTCTGGTCGCCACACTACCAGAAGGATGTGGAGGCTTTAGAGAGGGTGCAGAAGAGATTTACCAGAATGTTGCCTGGTATGGAGGGCATAAGCTATGAGGAGCGGTTGAATAAACTCTGTTTGTTCTCACTGGAACGAAGGAGGTTGAGGGGCGACCTGATAGAGGTATACAAAATTATGAGGGGCATTGACAGAGTGGATAGTCAGAGGCTTTTCCCCAGGGTAGAGGGGTCAATTACTAGGGGGCATAGGTTTAAGGTGAGAGGGGCAAAGTTTAGAGTAGATGTACGAGGCAAGTTTTTTACGCAGAGGGTAGTGGGTGCCTGGAACTCACTACCGGAGGAGGTAGTGGAGGCAGGGAAGATAGGGACATTTAAGGGGCATCTTGACAAATATATGAATAGGATGGGAATAGAAGGATACGGACCCAGGAAGTGTAGAAGATTGTAGTTTAGTCGGGCAGTATGGTCGGCACGGGCTTGGAGGGCCGAAGGGCCTGTTCCTGTGCTGTACATTTCTTTGTTCTTTGTTATTCCCGTAACCCAGTAACCCCACCCAACACTAAGGGCAATTTTGGACACTAAGGGCAATTTATCATGGCCAATCCACCTAACCTGCACATCTTTGGACTGTGGGAGGAAACCGGAGCACCCGGAGGAAACCCACGCACACACGGGGAGAACGTGCAGACTCCGCACAGACAGTGACACAAGCCGTGAATCGAACCTGGGACCCTGGAGCTGTGAAGCAATTGTGCTAACCACCATGCTACCGTGCTGCCCTCTCATCTCCTGATATATTGCCGAAACCTTGCCCTCTCCGACCCATACACCCAAAATCACCCTGTCCTGAGTCCCCTGTGCCGGGAGCGACGGGAATTCCCTCACTTGCTGCCTCACAAACGCCCTCACTTGCATATACCTGAACGCATTTCCCGGGGGTAACCCTAACTTCTCCTCCAGTGCCCCTAAGCTCGCAAACGTCCCATCAATGAACAGGTCCCCCATTCTTCTAATCCCTGCCCGATGCCAACTCCGAAACCCCCCATCCATCCTCCCTGGGACGAACCGATGGTTCTCCCGGATCGGGGACCACACCGAGGCTCCCATCTCACCCCTGTGTCGTCTCCACTGCCCCCAGATCTTTAGCGTTGCCGCCACCACCGGACTCGTGTGTACCTTGTCGGCGAGAGCGGCAGCGGTGCCGTCATCAGCGCCCCCAGGCTCGTTCCTTTGCAGGACGCCATCTCCAACCTCTTCCATGCCGTCCCCTCTCCCTCTATTACCCACTTACGGATCATCGCCACGTTGACTGCCCAATAATAGCAACCCAGATTCGGCAACGCCAGCCCTCCTCTGTCCCTACTACGCTCCAGAAACCCCCTCCTTACCCTCGGGGTCTTGTTTGCCCACACAAAACCCATGATGCTCCTACCTACCCGCTTAAAAAAGGCCTTGGTAATCATAATAGGAAGGCACTGGAAAACGAAAAGAAACCTCGGGAGGACCAGCATTTTAATCGACTGTACCCTGCCCGCTAGCGAGGGCCAGGGAGGATCTTAAGAGGTGGGATACTCTACACTTAATGTTGGCAGGGAGGGTCCAAGTGGTGAAAATGAATATTCTGCCGAGGTTCTTGTTTATCTTTCAGGCTCTCCCGATCTTTATACCAAAGGCCTTTTTTCGGAAAGTGGACACAATAATCTCTGACTGTGTATGGTCAGAAGGTGCCGAGGGTGGGAGCCGGAGGTGTTGATGGGGAGAAGGTGTTTGACTGAGTCGAGTGGAGTTATTTGTTGGTGTTGGAGCCGTTTGGGATTGGGCCTTGTGGAGGTGAGTCTTGAGTTGAATGAGATGAATTTGGGAGATTCTCAGTTGCACAGGGGAACGAGACGGGTCCCCCAGGTCCCCCACACCCCCTCTCATTTGCGTTGGTGATAGAGCCCTTGGCCATGTGTCTGCCTGGTGGGTAGGGTTAAAGTAAATCTCGAGGTGGGACAGGCTCCCCCTATCACAAGCCGGCGGTAAAGTTGAATATATTTTATTCTTATTACCGTTTTACTGGTCTTTTTGACGAAGGCATTTTTTTGGGGGGGGAAGTGGAACGGTCGATTTCGCCGTTTGTCTGGGCGGATAAGGTAGCGACGATTTGGAAGGCGGTGCTTCAGAGAGGCCAAATCTGATGTATTATTATTTGGGGGCGAACGTGGAGAAGCTGCGGGGCTAGGGAAGACAGCCCGAGGCTTTGTGGGCGAGGGTGGAGGCAGGCTCTTGTAGGGGGTTGTGGTTCTGGGTGCTGGCAACTGCACAGCCTCCGTTTTGCCCCAGGGAAATGATGGAGTAGTCCAGTGGCGGTGGCCCCACTGAGGAAATGGAGCCACTTTCGGCAGCATTTCAAATTGAGGGTGGGGTCAAAATGAATGCCGGTCCGGGAGAATATTGTGTTTGAGCCACAATATTGTGTGTGAGATCCAAAAAGACGAGGTGTTGGGTGTCTTAAAAAATATTACGGTAGATAAGTCCCCAGGTTCTGATGGGATCTATCCCAGAATACTGAAGGAGGCTGGAGAGGAAATTGCTGAGGCCTTGACAGAAATCTTTGGATCCTCACTGTCTTCAGGGGATGTCCCGGAGGACTGGAGAATAGCCAATTTTGTTCCTCTGTTTAAGAAGGGTAGCAAGGATAATCCCGGGAACTACAGGCCGGTGAGCCTTACTTCAGTGGTAGGGAAATTACTGGAGAGAATTCTTCGAGACAGGATCTACTCCCATTTGGAAGCAAATGGACGTATTAGTGAGAGGCAGCACGGTTTTGTGAAGGGGAGGTCGTGTCTCACTAACTTGATAGAGTTTTTCGAGGAGGTCACTAAGATGACTGATGCAGGTAGGGCAGTGGATGTTGTCTATATGGACTTCAGTAAGGCCTTTGACAAGGTCCCTCATGGTAGACTAGTACAAAAGGTGAAGTCACACGGGATCAGGGGTGAGCTGGCAAGGTGGATACAGAACTGGCTAGGCCATAGAAGGCAGAGAGTAGCAATGGAAGGATGCTTTTCTAATTGGAGGGCTGTGACCAGTGGTGTTCCACAGGGATCAGTGCTGGGACCTTTGCTCTTTGTAGTATATATAAATGATTTGGAGGAAAATGTAACTGGTCTGATTAGTAAGTTTGCAGACGACACAAAGGTTGGTGGAATTGCGGATAGCGATGAGGACTGTCGGAGGATACAGCAGGATTTAGATTGTTTGGAGACTTGGGCGGAGAGATGGCAGATGGAGTTTAATCCGGACAAATGTGAGGTAATGCATTTTGGAAGGTCGAATGCAGGTAGGGAATATACAGTGAATGATAGAACCCTCAAGGGTATTGAAAGTCAAAGAGATCTAGGAGTACAGGTCCACAGGTCATTGAAAGGGGCAACACAGGTGGAGAAGGTAGTCAAGAAGGCATACGGCATGCTTGCCTTAATTGCCCGGGGCATTGAGTATAAGAATTGGCAAGTCATGTTGCAGCTGTATAGAACCTTAGTTAGGCCACACTTGGAGTATAGTGTTCAATTCTGGTCGCCACACTACCAGAAGGATGTGGAGGCTTTAGAGAGGGTGCAGAAGAGATTTACCAGAATGTTGCCTGGTATGGAGGGCATTAGCTATGAGGAGCGGTTGAATAAACTCGGTTTGTTCTCACTGGAACGAAGGAGGTTGAGGGGCGACCTGATAGAGGTATACAAAATTATGAGGGGCAATGACAGAGTGGATAGTCAGAGGCTTTTCCCCAGGGTAGAGGGGTCAATTACTAGGGGGCATAGGTATAAGGTGAGAGGGGCAGGGTTTAGAGTAGATGTACGAGGCAAGTTTTTTTACGCAGAGGGTAGTGGGTGCCTGGAACTCGCTACCGGAGGAGGTGGTGGAAGCAGGGACGATAGTGACATTTAAGGGGCATCTTGACAAATACATGAATAGGATGGGAAGAGGGATACGGTCCCAGGAAGTGTAGAAGATTGTAGTTTAGTCGGGCAGCATGGTCGGCACTGGCTTGGAGGGCCGAAGGGCCTGTTCCTGTGCTGTACATTTCTTTGTTCTTTGTTGAGCCGGCAAGAATGCGGGGTGGGAGGAGTGGGCAACGATGGAAACAAAGGACTTATTTCAGGAAGTGTGTGTGCGCAACTTTGAAAGAGCTGACGGAGAGGTTTGGGATATGCAATTGCGGGATTTTGCAAAAAAGGTTTTTCCGACTTTTTCCTCGTTGTTGGAGGGCTGTCGGTGATGGGTAGGAATCATCTGTGATTTATGGCAGACTTTTTGAGGAACATAGGGCGTCGCTCGAGGGGGTTAAGATGGGAGGAGGGGCTTGGGGTGGTATTGGAGGAGGAGTTGAGGTGTGAGGCACTGCGGAGGGTGAATGCTTCAAACTGGTGTGCGATGGTGGGGTTAATACAGTCAAAGGTGGTGCACAGGGTGCATCTAGCGAGGTTGGGGAGGAGCCGGCTGTTTGAGCGGGTGGAGTATATTTGGGAACGGTGTGGGAGAGGTCTGACCAATCAGGTCCATATGTTCTGGTCCTGCCTGAAGTTGGAGATATTTTGGAGGGCGTTTCCCAGCACCATGTCAGCAATCCTGCACATGGAGTTAGGGCCCACTCCCCTGGGGACCATATTTGGGGTGTCTGACTTGCCGGAGCTGTTGACGGGTGTGCGCGTGGGGGATGGGGAGGGGGGGGGGGTGGGGGAGATGGACGGAGGTTTGGACCTTCGCCTTGCAAGCTGGTAGGGGTGGACGTCAGCCTCTCCGTTCCGTGCCTCACTGTGGCTGGGGGACTTGATGGAGTTCCTGGATTTGGAGAAGGTTAAGTTAGCTTTCAGAGGGGTGATGGAGGGGGTCCACATATTTGTTGACCGTTGTGGACAGAATGGGCCGAATGGTCTCCTTCTGTAAATATCGATGAATCTGTGAGGGGTGGGGCGGCCCATGTATGCGAGCGATGGGTCCGTGCGAACTCTGTGTGTGGGGGGGTGCGGGAAGAGGTGTGTGAATCCGTTACCTGGCTCCACATGCTTGAGAATCCCTCGCTTGGCCAGACGGGCCTGTAGTGCCAAGGGGAGAGGCATCGCCAATCACAGCAAACAGGCGAGATTGCCTACGAAGACTGCGCAAGAGGCGCGATCAAATCTGAAAGGACAAAGAGCGGGAGGTGATACATCCACAGGCAGCAGCCTCACTGAGACACTGAACATACTCCACAGGCAGCCTCCGCACTGTAACACTGAACATACTCCACAGACAGCAGCCTCACTGAGACACTGAACATACTCCACAGGCAGCAGCCTCACTGTAACACTGAACATACTCCACAGGCAGCAGCCTCACTGTAACACTGAACATACTCCACAGGCAGCAGCCTCACTGTAACACTGAACATACTCCACAGGCAGCAGCCTCACTGTAACACTGAACATACTCCACAGGCAGCAGCCTCACTGTAACACTGAACATACTCCACAGGCAGCAGCCTCACTGTAACATTGAACATACTCCACAGACAGCAGCCTCACTGTAACACTGAACATACTCCACAGACAGCAGCAGCCTCACTGTAACACTGAACATACTCCACAGACAGCAGCCTCACTGTAACACTGAACATACTCCACAGACAGCAGCAGCCTCACTGTAACACTGAACATACTCCACAGACAGCAGCCTCACTGTAACACTGAACATACTCCACAGACAGCAGCCTCACTGTAACATTGAACATACTCCACAGGCAGCAGCCTCACTGTAACACTGAACATACTCCACAGGCAGCAGCCTCACTGTAACACTGAACATACTCCACAGGCAGCAGCCTCCTCACTGTAACACTGAACATACAGTGAGGCTGCTGCCTGTGGAGTCGATTTCGGCGGCGTGAGAACAGCTGGTGAGTGGTGAGTCAGTTTCAGCGGGAGCATTGCGGAAGGAGGTTGCTGGGAGGTAAGTCAACCTTTAAAAGCACTTGTCTTTGCAGGGGCAGGCCAGTCGATTTCGGCGGGAGAACAGCTGGTGAGTGGTGAGTCAGTTTCAGAGAGGTTGCTGGGAGGTAAGTCAACCTTTAAAAGCACTTGTCTTTGCAGGGGCAGGCCAGTCGATTTCGGCGGCGTGAGAACAGCTGGCTGGTTAGTCAATTTCAGCAGGAGCTGAGAATTTTTCTTTTTTTTTTTTAATTTTAAATTAGTTTTTTAGGCGGGAACAGGAAGTCGACCCGCGGACGTCTGGGAAGACCCTCACCAATAAATTCTGGTGGAGAGGAAACCCGTTGGTCTGAGGTAAGTACCATATTTTATTATATTATTATTATTTTTTAGCCAGATCTTGGTAGAAAGTTAGAGGAATGGCAGGGAAGGGAGTGCAATGTTCCTCCTGCAGGATGTTTGAGGTGAGGGATGCAGTTAGTGTCCCTGCTGATTTTACCTGCAGGAAGTGCTGCCATCTCCAGCTCCTCCAAGACCGAGTTAGGGAACTGGAGCTGGAGTTGGAAGAACTTCGGATCATTCGGGAGGCAGAAGGGGTCATAGATAGCAGCTTCAGGGAATTAGTTACACCAAAGATTGGAGATAGGTGGGTAACTGTAAGAGGGACTGGGAAAAAACAGTCAGTGCAGGGATCCCCTGCGGTCGTACCCCTGAGAAACAAGTATACCGCTTTGGATACTTGTGGGGGGGACGACTTACCAGGGGTAAGCCATGGGGTACGGGCCTCTGGCACGGAGTCTGTCCCTGTTGCTCAGAAGGGAAGGGGGGAGAGGAGCAGAGCATTAGTAATTGGGGACTCTATAGTCAGGGGCACAGATAGGAGATTTTGTGGGAGCGTGAGAGACTCACGTTTGGTATGTTGCCTCCCAGGAGCAAGGGTACGTGATGTCTCGGATCGTGTTTTCCGGGTCCTTAGGGGGGAGGGGGAGCAGCCCCAAGTCGTGGTCCACATTGGCACCAACGACATAGGTAGGAAAGGGGACAAGGATGTCAGGCAGGCTTTCAGGGAGCTAGGATGGAAGCTCAGAACTAGAACAAACAGAGTTGTTATCTCTGGGTTGTTGCCCGTGCCACGTGATAGTGAGATGAGGAATAAGGAGAGAGAACATTTAAACACGTGGCTACAGGGATGGTGCAGGCGGGAGGGATTCAGATTTTTGGATAACTGGGGCTCTTTCTGGGGAAGGTGGGACCTCTACAGACAGGATGGTCTACATCTGAACCTGAGGGGCACAAATATCCTGGGGGGGAGATTTGTTAGTGCTCTTTGGGGGGGTTTAAACTAATGCAGCAGGGGCATGGGAACCTGGATTGTAGTTTTAGGGTAAGGGAGAATGAGAGTATAGAGGTCAGGAGCACAGATTTGACATCGCAGGAGGGGGCCAGTGTTCAGGTAGGTGGTTTGAAGTGTGTCTACTTCAATGCCAGGAGTATACGAAACAAGGTAGGGGAACTGGCAGCGTGGGTTGGTACCTGGGACTTCGATGTTGTGGCCATTTCGGAGACATGGATAGAGCAGGGACAGGAATGGATGTTGCAGGTTCCGGGGTTTAGGTGTTTTAGTAAGCTCAGAGAAGGAGGCAAAAGAGGGGGAGGTGTGGCGCTGCTAGTCAAGAGCAGTATTACGGTGGCGGAGAGGATGCTAGATGGGGACTCTTCTGCCGAGGTAGTATGGGCTGAAGTTAGAAACAGGAAAGGAGAGGTCACCCTGTTGGGAGTTTTTTATAGGCCTCCTAATAGTTCTAGGGATGTAGAGGAAAGGATGGCGAAGATGATTCTGGATATGAGCGAAAGTAACAGGGTAGTTATTATGGGAGATTTTAACTTTCCAAATATTGACTGGAAAAGATATAGTTCGAGTACAATAGATGGGTCGTTTTTTGTACAGTGTGTGCAGGAGGGTTTCCTGAAACAATATGTTGACAGGCCAACAAGAGGCGAGGCCACGTTGGATTTGGTTTTGGGTAATGAACCAGGCCAGGTGTTGGATTTGGAGGTAGGAGAGCACTTTGGGGACAGTGACCACAATTCGGTGACGTTTACGTTAATGATGGAAAGGGATAGGTATACACCGCAGGGCAAGAGTTATAGCTGGGGGAAGGGCAATTATGATGCCATTAGACGTGACTTGGGGGGGATAAGGTGGAGAAGTAGGCTGCAAGTGTTGGGCACACTGGATAAGTGGGGCTTGTTCAAGGATCAGCTACTGCGTGTTCTTGATAAGTATGTACCGGTCAGACAGGGAGGAAGGCGTCGAGCGAGGGAACCGTGGTTTACCAAGGAAGTGGAATCTCTTGTTAAGAGGAAGAAGGAGGCCTATGTGAAGATGAAGTGTGAAGTTTCGGTTGGGGCGATGGATAGTTACAAGGTAGCGAGGAAGGATCTAAAGAGAGAGCTAAGACAAGCAAGGAGGGGACATGAGAAGTATTTGGCAGGAAGGATCAAGGAAAACCCAAAAGCTTTCTATAGGTATGTCAGGAATAAGCGAATGACTAGGGAAAGAGTAGGACCAGTCAAGGACAGGGATGGGAAATTGTGTGTGGAGTCTGAAGAGATAGGCGAGATACTAAATGAATATTTTTCGTCAGTATTCGCTCAGGAAAAAGATAATGTTGTGGAGGAGAATGCTGAGCCCCAGGCTAATAGAATAGATGGCATTGAGGTACGTAGGGAAGAGGTGTTGGCAATTCTGGACAGGCTGAAAATAGATAAGTCCCCGGGACCTGATGGGATTTATCCTAGGATTCTATGGGAGGCCAGGGAAGAGATTGCTGGACCTTTGGCTTTGATTTTTATGTCATCATTGGCTACAGGAATAGTGCCAGAGGACTGGAGGACAGCAAATGTGGTCCCTTTGTTCAAAAAGGGGAGCAGAGACAACCCCGGCAACTATAGGCCGGTGAGCCTCACGTCTGTAGTGGGTAAAGTCTTGGAGGGGATTATAAGAGACAAGATTTATAATCATCTAGATAGGAATAATATGATCAGGGATAGTCAGCATGGCTTTGTGAAGGGTAGGTCATGCCTCACAAACCTTATTGAGTTCTTTGAGAAGGTGACTGAACAGGTAGACGAGGGTAGAGCAGTTGATGTGGTGTATATGGATTTCAGCAAAGCGTTTGATAAGGTTCCCCACGGTAGGCGATTGCAAAAAATACGGAGGCTGGGGATTGAGGGTGATTTAGAGATGTGGATCAGAAATTGGCTAGCTGAAAGAAGACAGAGGGTGGTGGTTGATGGGAAATGTTCAGAATGGAGTACAGTCACAAGTGGAGTACCACAAGGATCTGTTCTGGGGCCGTTGCTGTTTGTCATTTTTATCAATGACCTAGAGGAAGGCGCAGAAGGGTGGGTGAGTAAATTTGCAGACGATACTAAAGTCGGTGGTGTTGTCGATAGTGTGGAAGGATGTAGCAGATTACAGAGGGATATAGATAAGCTGCAGAGCTGGGCCGAGAGGTGGCAAATGGAGTTTAATGTAGAGAAGTGTGAGGTGATTCACTTTGGAAGGAATAACAGGAATGCGGAATATTTGGCTAATGGTAAAGTTCTTGAAAGTGTGGATGAGCAGAGGGATCTAGGTGTCCATGTACATAGATCCCTGAAAGTTGCCACCCAGGTTGATAGGGTTGTGAAGAAGGCCTATGGAGTGTTGGCCTTTATTGGTAGAGGGGTTGAGTTCCGGAGTCGGGAGGTCATGTTGCAGCTGTACAGAACTCTGGTACGGCTGCATTTGGAGTATTGCGTACAGTTCTGGTCACCGCATTATAGGAAGGACGTGGAGGCTTTGGAGCGGGTGCAGAGGAGATTTACCAGGATGTTGCCTGGTATGGAGGGAAAATCTTATGAGGAAAGGCTGATGGACTTGAGGTTGTTTTCGTTGGAGAGAAGAAGGTTAAGAGGAGACTTAATAGAGGCATACAAAATGATCAGGGGGTTGGATAGGGTGGACAGTGAGAGCCTTCTCCCGCGGATGGATATGGCTGGCACGAGGGGACATAACTTTAAACTGAGGGGTAATAGATATAGGACAGAGGTCAGAGGTAGGTTCTTTACGCAAAGAGTAGTGAGGCCGTGGAATGCCCTACCTGCTACAGTGGTGAACTCGCCAACATTGAGGGCATTTAAAAGTTTATTGGATAAACATATGGATGATAATGGCATAGTGTAGATTGGATGGCTTTTGTTTCGGTGCAACATCGTGGGCCGAAGGGCCTGTACTGCGCTGTATTGTTCTATGTTCTATGTTCTATACTCCACAGGCAGCAGCCTCCTCACTGTAACACTGAACACACTCCACAGGCAGCAGCCTCCTCACTGTAACACTGAACATACTCCACAGACAGCAGCCTCACTGTAACACTGAACATACTCCACAGACAGCAGCCTCACTGTAACACTGAACACACTCCACAGGCAGCAGCCTCCTCACTGTAACACTGAACATACTCCACAGACAGCAGCCTCACTGTAACACTGAACATACTCCACAGGCAGCAGCCTTACTGTAACACTGAACATACAGTGAGGAGGCTGCCTGTGGAGTATGTTCAGTGTTACAGTGAGGAGGCAGCTGCCTGTGGAGTAACACTGAACATACTCCACAGGCAGCAGCCTCACTGTAACACTGAACATACTCCACAGGCAGCAGCTTCACTGTAACACTGAACATACTCCACAGGAAGCCTCACTGTAACACTGAACATACTCCACAGGCAGCAGCCTCACTGTAACACTGAACATACTCCACAGGCAGCAGCTTCACTGTAACACTGAACATACTCCACAGACAGCAGCCTCCTCACTGTAACACTGAACATACTCCACAGGCAGCAGCCTCACTGTAACACTGATCATACTCCACAGGCAGCAGCCTCACTGTAACACTGAACATACTCCACAGACAGCAGCCTCCTCACTGTAACACTGAACATACTCCACAGACAGCAGCCTCACTGTAACACTGAACATACTCCACAGGCAGCAGCTTCACTGTAACACTGAACATACTCCACAAGCAGCCTCACTGTAACACTGAACATACTCCACAGGCAGCAGCCTCACTGTAACACTGAACATACTCCACAGGCAGCAGCTTCACTGTAACACTGAACATACTCCACAGACAGCAGCCTCCTCACTGTAACACTGAACATACTCCACAGGCAGCAGCCTCACTGTAACACTGAACATACTCCACAGACAGCAGCTTCACTGTAACACTGAAGATACTCCACAGACAGCAGCCTCACTGTAACACTGAACATACTCCACAGGCAGCAGCTTCACTGTAACACTGAACATACTCCACAGGCAGCCTCACTGTAACACTGAACATACTCCACAGGCAGCAGCCTCACTGTAACACTGAACATACTCCACAGGCAGCAGCCTCACTGTAACACTGAACATACTCCAC
The DNA here is from genome assembly GCF_047496885.1 of Scyliorhinus torazame. NCBI lineage: Eukaryota > Metazoa > Chordata > Chondrichthyes > Carcharhiniformes > Scyliorhinidae > Scyliorhinus > Scyliorhinus torazame. The sequence goes on from NW_027308392.1 coordinate 25,104, forward strand.
AGACAGCAGCCTCCTCACTGTAACACTGAACATACTCCACAGACAGCAGCCTCACTGTAACACTGAACATACTCCACAGACAGCAGCCTCCTCACTGTACCACTGAACATACTCCACAGACAGCAGCCTCACTGTGACACTGAACATACTCCACAGGCAGCCTCACTGTAACACTGAACATACTCCACAGAGAGCAGCCTCACTGTAACACTGAACATACTCCACAGGCAGCAGCCTCACTGTAACACTGAACATACTCCACAGACAGCAGCCTCCTCACTGTAACACTGAACATACTCCACAGACAGCAGCCTCACTGTAACACTGAACATACTCCACAGACAGCAGCCTCCTCACTGTAACACTGAACATACTCCACAGGCAGCAGCCTCACTGTAACACTGAACATACTCCACAGACAGCAGCCTCCTCACTGTAACACTGAACATACTCCACAGACAGCAGCCTCACTGTGACACTGAACATACTCCACAGGCAGCCTCACTGTAACACTGAACATACTCCACAGGCAGCAGCCTCACTGTAACACTGAACATATTCCACAGACAGCAGCCTCCTCACTGTAACACTGAACATACTCCACAGACAGCAGCCTCACTGTAACACTGAACATACTCCACAGACAGCAGCCTCACTGTGACACTGAACATACTCCACAGGCAGCCTTACTGTAACACTGAACATACTCCACAGGCAGCAGCCTCACTGTAACACTGAACATATTCCACAGACAGCAGCCTCCTCACTGTAACACTGAACATACTCCACAGACAGCAGCCTCACTGTAACACTGAACATACTCTACAGACAGCAGCCTCACTGTAACACTGAACATACTCCACAGACAGCAGCCTCACTGTAACACTGAACATACAGTGAGGCTGCTGCCTGTGGAGTATGTTCAGTGTTACAGTGAGGCTGCTGTCTGTGGAGTATGTTCAGTGTTACAGTGAGGCTGCTGTCTGTGGAGTATGTTCAGTGTTACAGTGAGGAGGCTGCTGCCTGTGGAGTATGTTCAGTGTTACAGTGAGGCTGCTGTCTGTGGAGTATGTTCAGTGTTACAGTGAGGCTGCTGCCTGTGGAGTATGTTCAGTGTTACAGTGAGGCTGCTGTCTGTGGAGTATGTTCAGTGTTACAGTGAGGCTGCTGCCTGTGGAGTATGTTCAGTGTTACAGTGATGAGGCTGCTGTCTGTTGAGTATGTTCAGTGTTACAGTGAGGCTGCTGTCTGTGGAGTATGTTCAGTGTGACAGTGAGGCTGCTGTCTGTGGAGTATGTTCAGTGTTACAGTGAGGAGGCTGCTGTCTGTGGAGTATGTTCAGTGTTACAGTGAGGAGGCTGCTGTCTGTGGAGTACGTTCAGTGTTACAGTGAGGAGGTTGCTGCCTGTGGAGTACAAAGAACAAAGAACAAAGAAATGTACAGCACAGGAACAGGCCCTTCGGCCCTCCAAGCCCGTGCCGACCATACTGCCCGACTAAACTACAATCTTCTACACTTCCTGGGTCCGTATCCTTCTATTCCCATCCTATTCATATATTTGTCAAGATGCCCCTTAAATGTCCCTATCGTCCCTGCCTCCACTACCTCCTCCGGTAGTGAGTTCCAGGCACCCACTACCCTCTGCGTAAAAAACTTGCCTCGTACATCTACTCTAAACTTTGCCCCTCTCACCTTAAACCTATGCCCCCTAGTAATTGACCCCTCTACCCTGGGGAAAAGCCTCTGACTATCCACTCTGTCAATGCCCCTCATAATTTTGTATACCTCTATCAGGTCGCCCCTCAACCTCCTTCGTTCCAGTGAGAACAAACAGAGTTTATTCAACCGCTCCTCATAGCTTATGCCCTCCATACCAGGCAACATTCTGGTAAATCTCTTCTGCACCCTCTCTAAAGCCTCCACATCCTTCTGGTAGTGTGGCGACCAGAATTGAACACTATACTCCAAGTGTGGCCTAACTAAGGTTCTATACAGCTGCAACATGACTTGCCAATTCTTATACTCAATGCCCCGGCCAATGAAGGCAAGCATGCCGTATGCCTTCTTGACTACCTTCTCCACCTGTGTAGCCCCTTTCAGTGATCTGTGGACCTGTACTCCTAGATCTCTTTGACTTTCAATACTCTTGAGGGTTCTACCATTCACTGTATATTCCCTACCTGCATTAGCCCTTCCAAAATGCATTACCTCACATTTGTCCAGGTTAAACTCCATCTGCCATCTCTCCGCCCAAGTCTCCAGACAATCTAAATCCTGCTGTATCCTCAGACAGTCCTCATCGCTATCCGCAATTCCACCAACCTTTGTGTCGTCTGCAAACTTACTAATCAGACCAGTTACATTTTCCTCCAAATCATTTATATATACTACAAAGAGCAAAGGTCCCAGCACTGATCCCTGTGGAACACCACTGGTCACAGCCCTCCAATTAGAAAAGCATCCCTCCATTGCTACCCTCTGCCTTCTATGGCCTAGCCAGTTCTGTATCCACCTTGCCAGTTCACCCCTGATCCCGTGTGACTTCACCTTTTGTACTAGTCTACCATGAGGGACCTTGTCAAAGGCCTTACTGAAGTCCATATAGACAACATCTACTGCCCTACCTGCATCAATCATCTTAGTGACCTCCTCGAAAAACTCGATCAAGTTAGTGAGACACGACCTCCCCTTCACAAAACCGTGCTGCCTCTCACTAATACGTCCATTTGCTTCCAAATGGGAGTAGATCCTGTCTCGAAGAATTCTCTCCAGTAATTTCCCTACCACTGAAGTAAGGCTCACCGGCCTGTAGTTCCCGGGATTATCCCTGCCACCCTTCTTAAACAGAGGAACAACATTGGCTATTCTCCAGTCCTCCGGGACATCCCCTGAAGACAGCGAGGATCCAAAGATTTCTGTCAAGGCCTCAGCAATTTCCTCTCCAGCCTCCTTCAGTATTCTGGGGTAGATCCCATCCGGCCCTGGGGACTTATCTACCTTAATATTTTTTAAGACACCCAACACCTCGTCTTTTTGGATCACAATGTGACCCAGGCTATCTACACCCCCTTCTCCAGACTCAACATCTACCAATTCCTTCTCTTTGGTGAATACTGATGCAAAGTATTCATTTAGTACCTCGCCCATTTCCTCTGGCTCCACACATAGATTCCCTTGCCTATCCTTCAGTGGGCCAACCCTTTCCCTGGCTACCCTCTTGCTTTTTATGTAAGTGTAAAAAGCCTTGGGATTTTCCTTAACCCTATTTGCCAATGACTTTTCATGACCCCTTCTAGCCCTCCTGACTCCCTGCTTAAGTTCCTTCCTACTTTCCTTATATGCCACACAGGCTTCGTCTGTTCCCAGCCTTTTAGCCCTGACAAATGCCTCCTTTTTCTTTTTGACGAGGCCTACAATATCATTCGTCATCCAAGGTTCCCGAAAATTGCCGTATTTGTCTTTCTTCCTCACAGGAACATGCCTGTCCTGTATTCCTATCAACTGACACTTGAAAGCCTCCCACATGTCAGATGTTGATTTGTTCAGTATGTTCAGTGTTACAGTGAGGAGGTTGCTGCCTGTGGAGTATGTTCAGTGTTACAGTGAGGCTGCTGTCTGTGGAGTATTTTCAGTGTTACAGTGAGGCTGCTGCCTGTGGAGTTTGTTCAGTGTTACAGTGAGGCTGCTGCCTGTGGAGTATGTTCAGTGTTACAGTGAGGAGGTTGCTGCCTGTGGAGTATGTTCAGTGTTACAGTGAGGCTGCTGTCTGTGGAGTATGTTCAGTGTTACAGTGAGGCTGCTGTCTGTGGAATATGTTCAGTGTTACAGTGAGGAGGTTGCTGCCTGTAGAGTATGTTCAGTGTTACAGTGAGGAGGCTGCTGTCTGTGGAGTAAGTTCAGTGTTACAGTGAGGCTGCTGTCTGTGGAGTATGTTCAGTGTTACTCCACAGGCAGCAGCCTCACTGTAACACTGAACATGCTCCACAGACAGCAGCCTCACTGAAACACTGAACATACTCCACAGGCAGCCTCCTCACTGTAACACTGAACATATTCCACAGACAGCAGCCTCACTGTAACACTGAACATACTCCACAGGCAGCAGCCTCCTCACTGTAACACTGAACATACTCCACAGGCAGCAGCCTCACTGTAACACTGAACATACTCCACAGGCAGCAGCCTCCTCACTGTAACACTGAACATACTCCACAGGCAGCAGCCTCACTGTAACACTGAACATACTCCACAGGCAGCAGCCTCCTCACTGTAACACTGAACATACTCCACAGGCAACAGCCTCACTGTAACACTGAACATACAGTGAGGTTGCTGTCTGTGGAGTATGTTCAGTGTTACAGTGAGGCTGTTGCCTGTGGAGTATGTTCAGTGTTACAGTGAGGAGGCTGCTGCCTGTGGAGTATGTTCAGTGTTACAGTGAGGCTGCTGCCTGTGGAGTATGTTCAGTGTTACAGTGAGGAGGCTGCTGCCTGTGGAGTATGTTCAGTGTTACAGTGAGGCTGCTGCCTGTGGAGTATGTTCAGTGTTACAGTGAGGAGGCTGCTGCCTGTGGAGTATGTTCAGTGTTACAGTGAGGCTGCTGTCTGTGGAATATGTTCAGTGTTACAGTGAGGAGGCTGCCTGTGGAGTATGTTCAGTGTTACAGTGAGGCTGCTGTCTGTGGAGTATGTTCAGTGTTACAGTGAGGCTGCTGCCTGTGGAGTAACACTGAACATACTCCACAGACAGCAGCCTTACTGTAACACTGAACTTACTCCACAGGCAGCAACCTCCTCACTGTAACACTGAACATACTCCACAGGCAGCAACCTCCTCACTGTAACACTGAACATACTCCACAGGCAGCAGCCTCACTGTAACACTGAACATACTCCACAGGCAGCAACCTCCTCACTGTAACACTGAACATACTCCACAGGCAGCAGCCTCCTCACTGTAACACTGAACGTACTCCACAGACAGCAGCCTCACTGTAACACTGAACATACTCCACAGGCAGCAGCCTCACTGTAACACTGAACATACTCCACAGACAGCAGCCTCCTCACTGTAACACTGAACATACTCCACAGACAGCAGCCTCCTCACTGTAACACTGAACATATTCCACAGGCAGCAGCCTCACTGTAACACTGAACATACTCCACAGACAGCAGCCTCACTGTAACACTGAACAGACTCCACAGACAGCAACCTCACTGTAACACTGAACATACTCCACAGACAGCAGCCTCACTGTAACACTGAACATACTCCACAGACAACAGCCTCACTGTAACACTGAACATACTCCACAGGCAGCAGCTTCACTGTAACACTGAACATACTCCACAGGCAGCAACCTCCTCACTGTAACACTGAACATATTCCACAGACAGCAGCCTCACTGTAACACTGAACATACTCTACAGACAGCAGCCTCACTGTAACACTGAACATACTCCACAGGCAGCAACCTCCTCACTGTAACACTAAACATACTCCACAGACAGCAGCCTCACTGTAACACTGAACATACTCCACAGACAGCAGCCTCACTGTAACACTGAACATACTCCACAGGCAGCAACCTCACTGTAACACTGAACATACTCCACAGACAGCAGCCTCACTGTAACACTGAACATACTCCACAGGCAGCAGCCTCACTGTAACACTGAAAATACTCCACAGACAGCAACCTCCTCACTGGAACACTTAACATACTCCACAGACAGCAGCCTCACTGTAACACTGAACATACTCCACAGACAGCAGCCTCACTGTAAAACTGAACATACTCCACAGGCAGCAGCCTCACTGTAACACTGAACATACTCCACAGGCAGCAGCCTCACTGTAACACTGAACATACTCCACAGGCAGCAGCCTAACTGGAACACTGAACATACTCCACAGGCAGCAGCCTCACTGTAACACTGAACATACTCCACATGCAGCAGCCTCACTGTAACACTGAACATACTCCACAGACAGCAGCCTCACTGTAACACTGAACATACTCCACAGACAGCAGCCTCCTCACTGTAACACTGAACATACTCCACAGACAGCAGCCTCCTCACTGTAACACTGAACATATTCCACAGACAGCAGCCTCACTGTAACACTGAACATATTCCACAGTCAGCAGCCTCACTGTAACACTGAACATATTCCACAGGCAGCAGCCTCACTGTAACACTGAACATACTCCACAGACAGCAGCCTCACTGTAACACTGAACATACTCCACAGGCAGCAACCTCCTCACTGTATCACTTAACATACTCCACAGGCAGCAACCTCCTCACTGTATCACTGAACACACTCCACAGTCAGCAGCCTCACAGTAACACTGAACATACTCCACAGGCAGCAGCCTCACTGTAACACAGAACATACTCCACAGACAGCAGCCTCACTGTAACACTGAACATACTCTACAGACAGCAGCCTCACTGTAACACTGAACATACTCTACAGGCAGCAACCTCCTCACTGTAACACTGAACAGACTCCACAGACAGCAGCCTCACTGTAACACTGAACATACTCCACAGGCAGCAGCCTCCTCACTGTAACACTGAACATACTCCACAGGCAGCAGCCTCACTGTAACACTGAACATACTCCACAGGCAGCAACCTCCTCACTGTAACACTGAACATACTCCACAGACAGCAGCCTCACTGTAACACTGAACATACGCCACAGACAGCAACCTCACTGTAACACTGAACATACTCCACAGGCAGCCTCCTCACTGTAACACTGAACATACTCCACAGACAGCAGCCTCACTGTAACACTGAACATACTCCACAGGCAGCAGCCTCCTCACTGTAACACTGAACATACTCCACAGGCAGCAGCCTCACTGTAACACTGAACATACTCCACAGACAGCAGCCTCACTGTAACACTGAACATACTCCACAGACAGCAGCCTCACTGTAACACTGAACATACTCCACAGGCAGCAGCCTCACTGTATGTTCAGTGTTACTCCACAGGCAGCAGCCTCACTGTAACACTGAACATACTCCACAGACAGCAGCCTCACTGTAACACTGAACATACTCCACAGGCAGCCTCCTCACTGTAACACTGAACATACTCCACAGACAGCAGCCTCACTGTAACACTGAACATACTCCACAGGCAGCAGCCTCCTCACTGTAACACTGAACATACTCCACAGGCAGCAGCCTCACTGTAACACTGAACATACTCCACAGGCAGCAGCCTCCTCACTGTAACACTGAACATACTCCACAGGCAGCAGCCTCACTGTAACACTGAACATACTCTACAGACAGCAGCCTCACTGTAACACTGAACATACTCTACAGGCAGCAACCTCCTCACTGTAACACTGAACAGACTCCACAGACAGCAGCCTCACTGTAACACTGAACATACTCCACAGGCAGCAGCCTCCTCACTGTAACACTGAACATACTCCACAGGCAGCAGCCTCACTGTAACACTGAACATACTCCACAGGCAGCAACCTCCTCACTGTAACACTGAACATACTCCACAGACAGCAGCCTCACTGTAACACTGAACATACGCCACAGACAGCAACCTCACTGTAACACTGAACATACTCCACAGGCAGCCTCCTCACTGTAACACTGAACATACTCCACAGACAGCAGCCTCACTGTAACACTGAACATACTCCACAGGCAGCAGCCTCACTGTGACACTGAACATACTCCACAGGCAGCAGCCTCACTGTGACACTGAACATACTCCACAGGCAGCAGCCTCACTGTAACACTGAACCTACTCCACAGGCAGCAGCCTCACTGTAACACTGAACATACTCCACAGACAGCAGCCTCACTGTATCACTGAACACACTCCACAGTCAGCAGCCTCACAGTAACACTGAACATACTCCACAGGCAGCAGCCTCACTGTAACACAGAACATACTCCACAGACAGCAGCCTCACTGTAACACTGAACATACTCCACAGGCAGCAGCCTCCTCACTGTAACACTGAACATACTCCACAGACAGCAGCCTCAATGTAACACTGAACATACTCCACAGACAGCACTCTCCTCACTGTAACACTGAACATACTCCACAGGCAGCCTCCTCACTGTAACACTGAACATACTCCACAGGCAGCAGCCTCACTGTAACACTGAACATACTCCACAGGCAGCCTCCTCGCTGTAACACTGAACATACTCCACAGACAGCAGCCTCACTGTAACACTGAACATACTCCACAGGCAGCAGCCTCCTCACTGTAACACTGAACATACTCCACAGACAGCAGCCTCACTGTAACACTGAACATACTCCACAGGCAGCAGCCTCACTGTGACACTGAACATACTCCACAGACAGCAGCCTCACTGTAACACTGAACATACTCCACAGACAGCAGCCTCACTGTAACACTGAACATACTCCACAGACAGCAGCCTCCTCACTGGAACACTGAACATACTCCACAGGCAGCCTCCTCACTGTAACACTGAACATACTCCACAGGCAGCAGCCTCACTGTAACACTGAACATAGTCCACAGACAGCAGCCTCAATGTAACACTGAACATACTCCACAGACAGCAGCCTCACTGTAACACTGAACATATTCCACAGGCAGCAGCCTCACTGTAACACTGAACATACTCCACAGGCAGCAGCCTCCTCACTGTAACGCTGAACATACTCCACAGACAGCAGCAGCCTCACTGTGACACTGAACATACTCCACAGGCAGCAGCCTCACTGTAACACTGAACATACTCCACAGGCAGCAGCCTCACTGTAACACTGAACATACTCCACAGACAGCAGCCTCCTCACTGTAACACTGAACATACTCCACAGGCAGCAGCCTCACTGTAACACTGAACATACTCCACAGACAGCAGCCTCACTAACACTGAACATACTCCACAGGCAGCAGCCTCACTGTAACACTGAATATACTCCACAGACAGCAGCCTCACTGTAACACTGAACATACTCCACAGGCAGCAGCCTCCTCACTGTGACACTGAACATACTCCACAGGCAGCCTCCTCACTGTAACACTGAACATAATCCACAGACAGCAGCCTCACTGTGACACTGAACATACTCCACAGGCAGCAGCCTCACTGTAACACTGAACATACTCCACAGGCAGCAGCCTCACTGTGACACTGAACATACTCCACAGGCAGCAGCCTCACTGTGACACTGAACATACTCCACAGGCAGCAGCCTCACTGTAACACTGAACCTACTCCATAGGCAGCAGCCTCACTGTAACACTGAACATACTCCACAGGCAGCAGCCTCACTGTAACACTGAACATACTCCACAGACAGCAGCCTCACTGTAACACTGAACATACTCCACAGACAGCAGCCTCACTGTAACACTGAACATACTCCACAGACAGCAGCCTCACTGTAACACTGAACATACTCCACAGGCAGCAGCCTCCTCACTGTAACACTGAACATACTCCAGAGACAGCAGCCTCCTCACTGTAACACTGAACATACTCCACAGGCAGCAGCCTCACTGTAACACTGAACATACTCCACAGGCAGCAGCCTCCTCACTGTGACACTGAACATACTCCACAGGCAGCCTCCTCACTGTAACACTGAACATACTCCACAGACAGCAGCCTCACTGTGACACTGAACATACTCCACAGGCAGCCTCCTCACTGTAACACTGAACATACTCCACAGACAGCAGCCTCACTGTAACACTGAACATACTCCACAGGCAGCAGCCTCACTGTGACACTGAACATACTCCACAGGCAGCAGCCTCCTCACTGTAACACTGAACATACTCCACAGACAGAGCCTCCTCACTGTAACACTGAACATACTCCACAGGCAGCCTCCTCACTGTAACACTGAACATACTCCACAGGCAGCAGCCTCACTGTAACACTAAACATACTCCACAGGCAGCCTCCTCACTGTAACACTGAACATACTCCACAGGCATCAGCCTCACTAACACTGAACATACTCCACAAACAGCAGCCTCCTCACTGTAACACTGAACATACTCCATAGACAGCAGCCTCCTCACTGTAACACTTAACATACTCCACAGACAGCAGCCTCACTGTAACACTGAACATACTCCACAAACAGCAGCCACCTCACTGTAACACTGAACATACTCCACAAACAGCAGCCTCCTCACTGTAACACTGAACATGCTCCACAGGCAGCAGCCTCCTCACTGTAACACTGAACATACTCCACAGACAGCAGCAGCCTCACTGTAACACTGAACATACTCCACAGACAGCAGCCTCACTGTAACACTGAACAGACTCCACAGACAGCAGCCTCCTCACTGTAACACTGAACATACAGTGAGGAGGCTGCTGCCTGTGGAGTATGTTCAGTGTTACAGTGAGGAGGCTGCTGCCTGTGGAGTAACACTGAACATACTCCACAGGCAGCAGCCTCACTGTAACACTGAACATACTCCACAGGCAGCAGCCTCACTGTAACACTGAACATACTCCACAGGCAGCAGCCTCACTGTAACACTGAACATACTCCACAGACAGCAGTCTCACTGTAACACTGAACATACTCCACAGGCAGCAGCCTCCTCACTGTAACACTGAACATACTCCACAGGCAGCAGCCTCACTGTAACACTGAACATACTCCACAGGCAGCAGCCTCCTCACTGTAACACTGAACATACTCCACAGGCAGCAGCCTCACTGTAACACTGAACATACTCCACAGACAGCAGCCTCACTGTAACACTGAACATACTCCACAGGCAGCAGCCTCCTCACTGCAACACTGAACATACTCCACAGACTGCAGCCTCCTCACTGTAACACTGAACGTACTCCACAGGCAGCAGCCTCACTGTAACACTGAACATACTCCACAGACAGCAGCCTCACTGTAACACTGAACATACTCCACAAACAGCAGCCTCCTCACTGTAACACTGAACATACTCCACAGGCAGCAGCCTCACTGTAACACTGAACATACTCCACAGACAGCAGCCTCACTGTAACACTGAACATACTCCACAGGCAGCAGCCTCCTCACTGTAACACTGAACATACTCCACAGGCAGCAGCCTCACTGTAACACTGAACATACTCCACAGACAGCAGCCTCCTCACTGTAATAATGAACATACTCCACAGGCAGCAGCCTCACTGTAACACTGAACATACTCCACAGACAGCAGCTTCACTGTAACACTGAACATACTCCACAAACAGCAGCCTCCTCACTGTAACACTGAACGTACTCCACAGACAGCAGCCTCACTGTCACACTGAACATATTCCACAGACAGCAGCCTTACTGTAACACTGAACATACTCCACAGACAGCAGCCTCACTGTAACACTGAACATACTCCACAAACAGCAGCCTCCTCACTGTAACACTGAACATACTCCACAGGCAGCAGCCTCACTGTAACACTGAACATACTCCACAGGCAGCAGCCTCCTCACTGTAACACTGAACATACTCCACAGGCAGCAGCCTCACTGTAACACTGAACATACTCCACAGACAGCAGCCTCACTGTAACACTGAACATACTCCACAGGCAGCAGCCTCCTCACTGCAACACTGAACATACTCCACAGACTGCAGCCTCCTCACTGTAACACTGAACGTACTCCACAGGCAGCAGCCTCACTGTAACACTGAACATACTCCACAGACAGCAGCCTCACTGTAACACTGAACATACTCCACAAACAGCAGCCTCCTCACTGTAACACTGAACATACTCCACAGGCAGCAGCCTCACTGTAACACTGAACATACTCCACAGACAGCAGCCTCACTGTAACACTGAACATACTCCACAGACAGCAGCCTCACTGTAACACTGAACATACTCCACAGGCAGCAGCCTCCTCACTGTAACACTGAACATACTCCACAGACAGCAGCCTCACTGTAACACTGAACATACTCCACAGGCAGCAGCCTCCTCACTGTAACACTGAACATACTCCACAGGCAGCAGCCTCACTGTAACACTGAACATACTCCACAGACAGCAGCCTCCTCACTGTAATAATGAACATACTCCACAGGCAGCAGCCTCACTGTAACACTGAACATACTCCACAGACAGCAGCTTCACTGTAACACTGAACATACTCCACAAACAGCAGCCTCCTCACTGTAACACTGAACGTACTCCACAGACAGCAGCCTCACTGTCACACTGAACATATTCCACAGACAGCAGCCTTACTGTAACACTGAACATACTCCACAGACAGCAGCCTCACTGTAACACTGAACATACTCCACAAACAGCAGCCTCCTCACTGTAACACTGAACATACTCCACAGACAGCAGCCTCACTGTAACACTGAACATACTCCACAGACAGCAGCTTCACTGTAACACTGAACATACTCCACAAACAGCAGCCTCCTCACTGTAACACTGAACATACTCCACAAACAGCAGCCTCCTCACTGTAACACTGAACATACTCCACAGGCAGCAGCCTCACTGTAACACTGAACATACTCTACAGACAGCAGCCTCACTGTAACACTGAACATACTCTACAGGCAGCAACCTCCTCACTGTAACACTGAACAGACTCCACAGACAGCAGCCTCACTGTAACACTGAACATACTCCACAGGCAGCAGCCTCCTCACTGTAACACTGAACATACTCCACAGGCAGCAGCCTCACTGTAACACTGAACATACTCCACAGGCAGCAACCTCCTCACTGTAACACTGAACATACTCCACAGACAGCAGCCTCACTGTAACACTGAACATACGCCACAGACAGCAACCTCACTGTAACACTGAACATACTCCACAGGCAGCCTCCTCACTGTAACACTGAACATACTCCACAGACAGCAGCCTCACTGTAACACTGAACATACTCCACAGGCAGCAGCCTCCTCACTGTAACTCTGAACATACTCCACAGGCAGCAGCCTCACTGTAACACTGAACATACTCCACAGACAGCAGCCTCACTGTATCACTGAACACACTCCACAGTCAGCAGCCTCACAGTAACACTGAACATACTCCACAGGCAGCAGCCTCACTGTAACACAGAACATACTCCACAGACAGCAGCCTCACTGTAACACTGAACATACTCCACAGGCAGCAGCCTCCTCACTGTAACACTGAACATACTCCACAGACAGCAGCCTCAATGTAACACTGAACATACTCCACAGACAGCACTCTCCTCACTGTAACACTGAACATACTCCACAGGCAGCCTCCTCACTGTAACACTGAACATACTCCACAGGCAGCAGCCTCACTGTAACACTGAACATACTCCACAGGCAGCCTCCTCGCTGTAACACTGAACATACTCCACAGACAGCAGCCTCACTGTAACACTGAACATACTCCACAGGCAGCAGCCTCCTCACTGTAACACTGAACATACTCCACAGACAGCAGCCTCACTGTAACACTGAACATACTCCACAGGCAGCAGCCTCACTGTGACACTGAACATACTCCACAGACAGCAGCCTCACTGTAACACTGAACATACTCCACAGACAGCAGCCTCACTGTAACACTGAACATACTCCACAGACAGCAGCCTCCTCACTGGAACACTGAACATACTCCACAGGCAGCCTCCTCACTGTAACACTGAACATACTCCACAGGCAGCAGCCTCACTGTAACACTGAACATAGTCCACAGACAGCAGCCTCAATGTAACACTGAACATACTCCACAGACAGCAGCCTCACTGTAACACTGAACATATTCCACAGGCAGCAGCCTCACTGTAACACTGAACATACTCCACAGGCAGCAGCCTCCTCACTGTAACGCTGAACATACTCCACAGGCAGCAGCCTCAATGTGACACTGAACATACTCCACAGGCAGCAGCCTCCTCACTGTAACACTGAACATACTCCACAGACAGCAGCCTCACTGTAACACTGAACATACTCAACAGGCAGCAGCCTCCTCACTGTAACGCTGAACATACTCCACAGGCAGCAGCCTCACTGTAACACTGAACATACTCCATAGACAGCAGCCTCACTGTAACACTGAACATACTCCACAGACAGCAGCAGCCTCACTGTGACACTGAACATACTCCACAGGCAGCAGCCTCACTGTAACACTGAACATACTCCACAGGCAGCAGCCTCACTGTAACACTGAACATACTCCACAGACAGCAGCCTCCTCACTGTAACACTGAACATACTCCACAGGCAGCAGCCTCACTGTAACACTGAACATACTCCACAGACAGCAGCCTCACTAACACTGAACATACTCCACAGGCAGCAGCCTCACTGTAACACTGAATATACTCCACAGACAGCAGCCTCACTGTAACACTGAACATACTCCACAGGCAGCAGCCTCCTCACTGTGACACTGAACATACTCCACAGGCAGCCTCCTCACTGTAACACTGAACATAATCCACAGACAGCAGCCTCACTGTGACACTGAACATACTCCACAGGCAGCAGCCTCACTGTAACACTGAACATACTCCACAGGCAGCAGCCTCACTGTGACACTGAACATACTCCACAGGCAGCAGCCTCACTGTGACACTGAACATACTCCACAGGCAGCAGCCTCACTGTAACACTGAACCTACTCCATAGGCAGCAGCCTCACTGTAACACTGAACATACTCCACAGGCAGCAGCCTCACTGTAACACTGAACATACTCCACAGACAGCAGCCTCACTGTAACACTGAACATACTCCACAGACAGCAGCCTCACTGTAACACTGAACATACTCCACAGACAGCAGCCTCACTGTAACACTGAACATACTCCACAGGCAGCAGCCTCCTCACTGTAACACTGAACATACTCCAGAGACAGCAGCCTCCTCACTGTAACACTGAACATACTCCACAGGCAGCAGCCTCACTGTAACACTGAACATACTCCACAGGCAGCAGCCTCCTCACTGTGACACTGAACATACTCCACAGGCAGCCTCCTCACTGTAACACTGAACATACTCCACAGACAGCAGCCTCACTGTGACACTGAACATACTCCACAGGCAGCCTCCTCACTGTAACACTGAACATACTCCACAGACAGCAGCCTCACTGTAACACTGAACATACTCCACAGGCAGCAGCCTCACTGTGACACTGAACATACTCCACAGGCAGCAGCCTCCTCACTGTAACACTGAACATACTCCACAGACAGAGCCTCCTCACTGTAACACTGAACATACTCCACAGGCAGCCTCCTCACTGTAACACTGAACATACTCCACAGGCAGCAGCCTCACTGTAACACTAAACATACTCCACAGGCAGCCTCCTCACTGTAACACTGAACATACTCCACAGGCATCAGCCTCACTAACACTGAACATACTCCACAAACAGCAGCCTCCTCACTGTAACACTGAACATACTCCATAGACAGCAGCCTCCTCACTGTAACACTTAACATACTCCACAGACAGCAGCCTCACTGTAACACTGAACATACTCCACAAACAGCAGCCACCTCACTGTAACACTGAACATACTCCACAAACAGCAGCCTCCTCACTGTAACACTGAACATGCTCCACAGGCAGCAGCCTCCTCACTGTAACACTGAACATACTCCACAGACAGCAGCAGCCTCACTGTAACACTGAACATACTCCACAGACAGCAGCCTCACTGTAACACTGAACAGACTCCACAGACAGCAGCCTCCTCACTGTAACACTGAACATACAGTGAGGAGGCTGCTGCCTGTGGAGTATGTTCAGTGTTACAGTGAGGAGGCTGCTGCCTGTGGAGTAACACTGAACATACTCCACAGGCAGCAGCCTCACTGTAACACTGAACATACTCCACAGGCAGCAGCCTCACTGTAACACTGAACATACTCCACAGGCAGCAGCCTCACTGTAACACTGAACATACTCCACAGACAGCAGTCTCACTGTAACACTGAACATACTCCACAGGCAGCAGCCTCCTCACTGTAACACTGAACATACTCCACAGGCAGCAGCCTCACTGTAACACTGAACATACTCCACAGGCAGCAGCCTCCTCACTGTAACACTGAACATACTCCACAGGCAGCAGCCTCACTGTAACACTGAACATACTCCACAGACAGCAGCCTCACTGTAACACTGAACATACTCCACAGGCAGCAGCCTCCTCACTGCAACACTGAACATACTCCACAGACTGCAGCCTCCTCACTGTAACACTGAACGTACTCCACAGGCAGCAGCCTCACTGTAACACTGAACATACTCCACAGACAGCAGCCTCACTGTAACACTGAACATACTCCACAAACAGCAGCCTCCTCACTGTAACACTGAACATACTCCACAGGCAGCAGCCTCACTGTAACACTGAACATACTCCACAGACAGCAGCCTCACTGTAACACTGAACATACTCCACAGACAGCAGCCTCACTGTAACACTGAACATACTCCACAGGCAGCAGCCTCCTCACTGTAACACTGAACATACTCCACAGACAGCAGCCTCACTGTAACACTGAACATACTCCACAGGCAGCAGCCTCCTCACTGTAACACTGAACATACTCCACAGGCAGCAGCCTCACTGTAACACTGAACATACTCCACAGACAGCAGCCTCCTCACTGTAATAATGAACATACTCCACAGGCAGCAGCCTCACTGTAACACTGAACATACTCCACAGACAGCAGCTTCACTGTAACACTGAACATACTCCACAAACAGCAGCCTCCTCACTGTAACACTGAACGTACTCCACAGACAGCAGCCTCACTGTCACACTGAACATATTCCACAGACAGCAGCCTTACTGTAACACTGAACATACTCCACAGACAGCAGCCTCCTCACTGTAACACTGAACATACTCCACAGGCAGCAGCCTCACTGTAACACTGAACATACTCCACAGGCAGCAGCCTCCTCACTGTAACACTGAACATACTCCACAGGCAGCAGCCTCACTGTAACACTGAACATACTCCACAGACAGCAGCCTCACTGTAACACTGAACATACTCCACAGGCAGCAGCCTCCTCACTGCAACACTGAACATACTCCACAGACTGCAGCCTCCTCACTGTAACACTGAACGTACTCCACAGGCAGCAGCCTCACTGTAACACTGAACATACTCCACAGACAGCAGCCTCACTGTAACACTGAACATACTCCACAAACAGCAGCCTCCTCACTGTAACACTGAACATACTCCACAGGCAGCAGCCTGACTGTAACACTGAACATACTCCACAGACAGCAGCCTCACTGTAACACTGAACATACTCCACAGACAGCAGCCTCACTGTAACACTGAACATACTCCACAGGCAGCAGCCTCCTCACTGTAACACTGAACATACTCCACAGACAGCAGCCTCACTGTAACACTGAACATACTCCACAGGCAGCAGCCTCCTCACTGTAACACTGAACATACTCCACAGGCAGCAGCCTCACTGTAACACTGAACATACTCCACAGACAGCAGCCTCCTCACTGTAATAATGAACATACTCCACAGGCAGCAGCCTCACTGTAACACTGAACATACTCCACAGACAGCAGCTTCACTGTAACACTGAACATACTCCACAAACAGCAGCCTCCTCACTGTAACACTGAACGTACTCCACAGACAGCAGCCTCACTGTCACACTGAACATATTCCACAGACAGCAGCCTTACTGTAACACTGAACATACTCCACAGACAGCAGCCTCACTGTAACACTGAACATACTCCACAAACAGCAGCCTCCTCACTGTAACACTGAACATACTCCACAGACAGCAGCCTCACTGTAACACTGAACATACTCCACAGACAGCAGCCTCACTGGAACACTGAACGTACTCCACAGGCAGCAGCCTCCTCACTGTAACACTGAACATGCTCCACAGGCAGTAGCCTCACTGTAACACTGAACATACTCCACAGACAGCAGCCTCCTCACTTTAACACTGAACATACTCCACAGACAGCAGCCTCACTGTAACACTGAACATACTCCACAGACAGCAGCCTCCTCACTGTAACACTGAACATACTCCACAGGCAGCAGCCTCACTGTAACACTGAACATACTCCACAGACAGCAGCCTCACTGTAACACTGAACATACTCCACAGACAGCAGCCTCCTCACTTTAACACTGAACATACTCCACAGACAGCAGCCTCCTCACTGTAACACTGAACATACTCCACAGACAGCAGCCTCCTCACTGTGACACTGAACATACTCCACAGACAGCAGCCTCCTCACTGTAACACTGAACATACTCCACAGACAGCAGCCTCCTCACTGTGACACTGAACATACTCCACAGACAGCAGCCTCACTGTAACACTGAACATACTCCACAGACAGCAGCCTCACTGGAACACTGAACATACTCCACAGACAGCAGCCTCCTCACTGGAACACTGAACATACTCCACAGACAGCAGCCTCCTCAATTTGCACTTAGTGCTGAATTTGATGCATTTGAGTGCTATAGTAAGAGTTTGGTGACTGACAGAGTGAGGTGAGGAGGGAGGAAGGTGCTCCTTTCATTTTGTTTCCTACATTTCCGCAAAGACTGAGAAGGGAGCCAGGTGTTTACAGAGAGTGCAGCTGACTGTGAGCAGAGTCGGAGGGCGGAGGTCCAGTTGGTCCACAGGGCAGCTATATTCTGTAAGGTAAGAGGGGATGGAGGCTAGGCCAGTTACATGCTCCTCCTGTAGGATGTGGGTGGTGAGGGATACCACCGGTGTCCCCGCTGACTATACCTGCGAGAAGTGCACCCAACTCCAGCTCCTCAAAGACCGTGTTAGGGAACTGGAGCTGAAGCTGGATGAACTTCGGATCATCCGGGAGGCAGATGGGGTGAGAGAGAAGAGTTACAGGGAGGTAACCACACCCAAGGTACAGGACGAGAGTAGCTGCGTTACATTCAGGGGAAAACAAACAAACAGGCAGACAGTGCAGGGATACCATTTTGGATGCTGTTTTGGGGGGGGGTATGACCGACCAGGGGAAGGCCCTAGCGGCCTGGTCTCTGGCACTGACTCTGGCTCTGGGGCTCAGAAGAGAAGGGGGGAGAATAGAAAAGCAATAGTAGTAGGAGACTCAATGGTTAGGGGAATAGATAGGAGATTCTGTGGTCGCGAGCGAGACTCCCGGAAGGTATGTTGCCTCCCGGGTGCCAGGGCCAGGGATGTCTCGGATCGTGTCTTCAGGATCCTTAAGGGGGAGAGGGAGCAGCCAGAAGTCGTGGTGCACATTGGTACCCACGACGTAGGTAGGAAAAGGGGTGTGGAGGTAATAAATGAGTTTAGGGAGTTAGGCTGGAAGTTAAAAGCCAGGACAGACAGAGTTGTCATCTCTGGTTTGTTGCCGGTGCCACGTGATAGCGAGGCTAGGAATAGGGAGAGAGTGCAGCTGAACATGTGGCTGCAGAAATGATGTACGAGAGAGGGCTTCAGGTATTTGGATAATTGGAGCGTATTCTGGGGAAGGTGGGACCTGTACAAGCAGGACGGGTTGCATCTGAACTAGAGGGGCACCAATATCCTGGGAGGGAGATTTTCTAGTACTCTTCGGGAGGGTTTAAACTAATTTGGCTGGGGAATGGGAACCGGATTTGTAGTCCAGCTAAGGTAGCTGATATTCAGGACGCCAAAGCGTGTAATGAGGCAGTGGGGAAGGGAACACTGACAAAGGAGAGTACTTGCAGGCACGGAGATGGGTTGAAGTGTGTATACTTCAACGCAAGAAGCATCAGGAGTAAGGTGGGTGAACCTAAGGCACGGATCGGTTCTTGGGACTACGATGTGGTGGCCATCACGGAAACTTGGATAGAAGAGGGGCAGAAATGGTTGTTGGAGGTCCCTGGTTATAGATATTTCAATAAGATTAGGGAGGGTGGTAAAAGAGGTGAGGGGGTGGCATTGTTAATTAGAGATAGTATAACAGCTGCAGAAAGGCAGTTCGAGGAGTATCAGCCTACTGAGGTAGTATGGGCTGAAGTCAGAAATAGGAAAGGAGCAGTCACCTTGTTAGGAGTTTTCTATAGGCCCCCCAATAGTAACATAGATGTGGAGGAACAGATTGGGGAACAGATTGGGAAATAGATTTTGGAAAGGTGCAGAAGTCACAGGGTAGTAGTCATGGGTGACTTTAACTTCCCAAACATTGAGTGGAAACTCTTTAGATCAAATAGTTTGGCTGGGGTGGTGTTTGTGCAGCGTGTCCAGGAAGCTTTTCTGACACAGTATGTAGATCGTCCGACCAGAGGAGGGGCAATATTGGATTTAGTACTTGGTAATGAACCAGGGCAAGTGATAGATTTGTTAGTGGGGGAGCATTTTGGAGATTGTGACCACAATTCTGTGACTTTCACTTTAGTAATGGAGAGGGATAGGTGCGTGCAACAGGGCAAGGTTTACATTTGGGGGAAGGGTAAATACGATGTTGTCAGACAAGAATTGAAGTGCGTAAGTTGGGAACATAGGCTGTCAGGGAAGGACACAAGTGAAATGTGCAACTTGTTCAGGAAACAGGTACGACGTGTCCTTGATATGTATGTCCCTGTCAGGCAGGGAAGAGATGGTCGAGTGAGGGAACCATGGTTGACAAGAGAGGTTGAATGTCTTGTTAAGAGGAAAAAGGAGACTTATGTAAGGCTGAGGAAACAAGGTTCAGACAGGGCGTTGGAGGGATACAAGATAGCCAGGAGGGAACTGAAGAAAGGGATTAGGAGAGCTAAGAGAGGGCATGAACAATCTTTGGCGGGTAGGATCAAGGAAAACCCCAAGGCCTTTTACACATATGTGAGAAATATGAGAATGACTAGAGCGAGGATAGGTCCGATCAAGGACAGTAGCGGGAGATTGCGTATTGAGTCTGAAGAGATAGGAGAGGTCTTGAACGAGTACTTTTCTTCTGTATTTACAAATGAGCGGGGCGATATTGTTGGAGAGGACAGTGTGAAAAAGACTGGTAAGCTCAAGGAAATACTTGTTAGGAAGGAAGATGTGTTGGGCATTTTGAAAAACTTGAGGATAGACAAGTTCCCCGGGCCTGACGGGATATATCCAAGGATTCTATGGAAAGCAAGAGATGAAATCGCAGAGCCGTTGGCAATTATCTTTTCGTCCTCACTGTCAACAGGGGTGGTACCAGGGGATTGGAGAGTGGCGAATGTCGTGCCCCTGTTCAAAAAAGGGACGAGGGATAACCCTGGGAATCACAGGCCAGTTAGTCTTACTTCGGTGGTAGGCAAAGTAATGGAAAGGGTACTGAAGGATAGGATTTCTGAGCATCTGGAAAGACACTGCTTGATTAGGGATAGTCAGCACGGATTTGTGAGGGGTAGGTCTTGCCTTACAAGTCTCATTGAATTCTTTGAGGAGGTGACCAAGCATGTGGATGAAGGTAAAGCAGTGGATGTAGTGTGGATTTTAGTAAGGCATTTGATAAGGTTCCCCATGGTAGGCTTCTGCAGAAATTGCCCTTAGTGTTGGGTGGGGTTACTGGGTTATGGGGATAGGGTGGAGGTGTCGACCTTGGGTGGGGTGCTCTTTCCAAGAGCCGGTGCAGACTCGATGGGCCGAATGGCCTCCTTCTGCACTATAAATTCTATGAAACTATGAAAGTAAGGAGGCATGGGATAGTGGGAAATTTGGCCAGTTGGATAACGAACTGGCTAACCGATAGAAGTCAGAGAGTGGTGGTGGATGGCAAATTTTCAGCCTGGATCCCAGTTACCAGTGGCGTACCGCAGAGATCAGTTCTGGGTCCTCTGCTGTTTGTGATTTTCATAAATGACTTGGATGAGGGAGTTGAAGGGTGGGTCAGGAAATTTGCAGACGATACGAAGATTGGTGGAGTTGTGGATAGTGAGGAGGGCTGTTGTCAGCTGCAAAGAGACATAGATAGGATGCAGAGCTGGGCTGAGAAGTGGCAGATGGAGTTTAACCCTGAAAAGTGTGAGGTTGTCCATTTTGGAAGGACAAATATGAATGCGGAATACAGGATTAACGGTAGAGTTCTTGGCAATGTGGAGGAGCAGAGAGATCTTGGGGTCTATGTTCATACATCTTTGAAAGTTGCCACTCAAGTGGATAGAGCTGTGAAGAAGGCCTATGGTGTGCTCGCGTTCATTAACAGAGGGATTGAATTTAAGAGCCGTGAGGTGATGATGCAGCTGTACAAAACTTTGGTAAGGCCACATTTGGAGTACTGTGTACAGTTCTGGTCGCCTCATTTTAGGAAGGATGTGGAAGCTTTGGAAAAGGTGCAAAGGAGATTTACCAGGATGTTGCCTGGAATGGAGAGGAGGTCTTACGAGGAAAGGTTGAGGGTGCTAGGCCTTTTCTCATTAGAACGGAGAAGGATGAGGGGCGACTTGATAAAGGTTTATAAGATGATCAGGGGAATAGATAGACAGTCAGAGACATTTTCCCCAGGTGGAACAAACCATTACAAGGGGACATAAATTTAAGGTGAATGGTGGAAGATATACGGGGGGGATGTCAGTGGTAGGTTCTTTACCCAGCGAGTAGTGGGGGCATGGAATGCACTGCCTGTGGAAGTAGTTGAGTCGGAAACATTAGGGACCTTCAAGCAGCTATTGGATAGGGACATGGATTACGGTAAAATGATACAGTGTAGATTTATTTGTTCTTAAGGGCAACACGGTAGCATTGTGGATAGCACAATTGCTTCACAGCTCCAGGGTCCCAGGTTCGATTCCAGCTTGGGTCACTGTCTGTGCGGAGTCTGCACATCCTCCCCGTGTCTGCGTGGGTTTCCTCCCACAGTCCAAAGATGTGCAGGTTAGGTGGATTGGCCATCATAAATTGCCCTTAGTGTCCAAAATTGCCCTTAGTGTTGGGTGGAGGTGTTGACTTTGGGGAGGCTGCTCTTTCCAAGAGCCGGTGCAGACTCAATGGGCCGAATGGCCTCCTTCTGCACTGTAAATTCAATGATAATCTATGATTAATCTAGGACAAAGGTTCGGCACAACATCGTGGGACGAAGGGCCTGTTCTGTGCTGTATTTTTCTATGTTCTATGTCCTCACTGTAACACTGAACATACTGCGCAGGCAGCAGCCTCACTGTAACACTGAACATACTCCACAGGCAGCAGCCTCACTGTAACACTGAACATACTCCACAGACAGCAGCCTCACTGTAACACTGAACATACTCCACAGACAGCAGCCTCCTCACTGTAACACTGAACATACTCCACAGACAGCAGCCTCACTGTAACACTGAACATACTCCACAGGCAGCAGCCTCACTGTAACACTGAACATACTCCACAGACAGCAGCCTCACTGTAACACTGAACATACTCCACAGGCAGCAGCCTCCTCACTGTAACACTGAACATACTCCACAGACAGCAGCCTCCTCACTGTAACACTGAACATACTCCACAGGCAGCAGCCTCACTGTAACACTGAACATACTCCACAGACAGCAGCCTCACTGTAACACTGAACCTACTCCACAGACAGCAGCCTCACTGTAACACTGAACATACTCCACAGGCAGCAGCTTCACTGTAACACTGAACATACTCCACAGACAGCAGCCTCACTGTAACACTGAACATACTCCACAGGCAGCAGCCTCCTCACTGTAAGACTGAACATACTCCACAGACAGCAGCCTCACTGTGACACTGAACATACTCCACAGGCAGCCTCCTCACAGCAACACTGAACATACTCCACAGACAGCAGCCTCACTGTAACACTGAACATACTCCACAGGCAGCAGCCTCCTCACTGTAACACTGAACATACTCCACAGACAGCAGCCTCACTGTAACACTGAACATACTCCACAGGCAGCAGCCTCACTGTAACACTGAACAAACTCCACAGACAGCAGCCTCACTGTAACACTGAACATACTCCACAGGCAGCAGCCTCACTGTAACACTGAACATACTCCACAGGCAGCAGCCTCACTGTAACACTGAACATACTCCACAGGCAGCAGCCTCACTGTAACACTGAACATACTCCACAGACAGCAGCCTCCTCACTGTGACACTGAACTTACTCCACAGACAGCTGCCTCCTCACTGTAACACTGAACATACTCCACAGGCAGCAGCCTCACTGTAACACTGAACATACTCCACAGACAGCAGCCTCCTCACTGTAACACTGAACATACTCCACAGACAGCAGCCTCCACACTGTAACACTGAACATACTCCACAGGCAGCAGCCTCACTGTGACACTGAACATACTCCACAGACAGTAGCCTCACTGTAACACTGAACATACTCCACAGACAGCAGCCTCACTGTAACACTGAACATACTCCACAGGCAGCAGCCTCACTGTGACACTGAACATACTCCACAGACAGCAGCCTCACTGTAACACTGAACATACTCCACAGACAGCAGCCTCACTGTAACACTGAACATACTCCACAGGCAGCAGCCTCACTGTAACACTGAACATTCTCCACAGGCAGCAGCCTCACTGTAACACTGAACATACTCCACAGGCAGCAGCCTCACTGTAACACTGAACATACTCCACAGGCAGCAGCCTCACTGTAACACTGAACATACTCCACAGGCAGCATCCTCACTGTAACACTGAACATACTCCACAGACAGCAGCCTCACTGTAACACTGAACATACTCCACAGACAGCAACCTCACTGTGACACTGAACATACTCCACAGGCAGCATCCTCACTGTAACACTGAACATACTCCACAGGCAGCAGCCTCCTCACTGTAACACTGAACATACTCCACAGGCAGCAGCCTCATCACTGTAACACTGAACATACTCCACAGACAGCAGCCTCCTCACTGTAACACTGAACATACTCAACAGACAGCAGCCTCATCACTGTAACACTGAACATACTCCACAGGCAGCAGCCTCACTGTAACACTGAACATACTCCACAGACAGCAGCCTCACTGTAACACTGAACATACTCCACAGGCAGCAGCCTCACTGTAACACTGAACATACTCCACAGGCAGCAGCCTCCTCACTGTAACACTGAACATACTCCACAGACAGCAGCCTCACTGTAACACTGAACATACTCCACAGGCAGCAGCCTCCTCACTGTAACACTGAACATACTCCACAGACAGCAACCTCACTGTATCACTGAACATACTCCACAGGCAGCAGCCTCACTGTAACACTGAACATACTCCACAGGCAGCAGCCTCCTCACTGTAACACTGAACATACTCCACAGACAGCAGCCTCCTCACTGTAACACTGAACATACAGTGAGGCTGCTGCCTGTGGAGTAACACTGAACATTCTCCACAGGCAGCAGCCTCACTGTAACACTGAACATACTCCACAGACAGCAGCCTCACTGTAACACTGAACATACTCCACAGACAGCAGCCTCACTGTAACACTGAACATACTCCACAGACAGCAGCCTCCTCACTGTAACACTGAACATACTCCACAGACAGCAGCCTCCTCACTGTAACACTGAACATACTCCACAGACAGCAGCCTCACTGTAACACTGAACATACTCCACAGGCAGCAGCCTCACTGTAACACTGAACATACTCCACAGACAGCAGCCTCCTCACTGTAACACTGAACATACTCCACAGGCAGCAGCCTCACTGTGACACTGAACATACTCCACAGGCAGCAGCCTCACTGTAACACTGAACATACTCCACAGGCAGCAGCCTCACTGTAACACTGAACATACTCCACAGACAGCAGCTTCACTGTAACACTGAACATACTCCACAGGCAGCAGCCTCACTGTGACACTGAACATACTCCACAGGCAGCAACCTCACTGTGACACTGAACATACTCCACAGACAGCAGCCTCACAGTAACACTGAACATACTCCACAGGCAGCAGCCTCCTCACTGTAACACTGAACATACTCCACAGACAGCAGCCTCACTGTAACACTGAACATACTCCACAGACAGCAGCCTCCTCACTGTAAAACTGAACATACTCCACAGACAGCAGCCTCCTCACTGTAACACTGAACATACTCCACAGACAGCAGCCTCACTGTAACACTGAACATACTCCACAGACAGCAGCCTCACTGTAACACTGAAAATACTCCACAGGCAGCCTCCTCACTGTAACACTGAACATACTCCACAGACAGCAGCCTCACTGGAACACTGAACATACTCCACAGACAGCAGCTTCACTGTAACACTGAACATACTCCACAGGCAGCAACCTCACTGTGACACTGAACATACTCCACAGACAGCAGCCTCACTGTAACACTGAACATACTCCACAGGCAGCAGCCTCCTCACTGTAACACTGAACATAATCCACAGACAGCAGCTTCACTGTAACACTGAACATACTCCACAGGCAGCAGCCTAACTGTAACACTGAACATACTCCACAGGCAGCAGCCTCACTATAACACTGAACATACTCCACAGGCAGCAGCCTCACTGTAACACTGAACATACTCCACAGACAGCAGCCTCCTCACTGTAACACTGAACATACTCCACAGACAGCAGCAGCCTCACTGTGACACTGAACATACTCCACAGGCAGCAGCCTCCTCACTGTAACACTGAACATACTCCACAGGCAGCAACCTCACTGTGACACTGAACATACTCCACAGACAGCAGCCTCACTGTAACACTGAACATACTCCACAGGCAGCAGCCTCCTCACTGTAACATTGAACATACTCCACAGACAGCAGCCTCACTATAACACTGAACATACTCCACAGACAGCAGCAGCCTCACTGTGACACTGAACATACTCCACAGGCAGCAGCCTCACTGTAACATTCAACATACTCCACAGGCAGCAACCTCACTGTGACACTGAACATACTCCACAGACAGCAGCCTCACTGTAACACTGAACATACTCCACAGGCAGCAGCCTCACTGTAACATTCAACATACTCCACAGGCAGCAACCTCACTGTGACACTGAACATACTCCACAGGCAGCAGCCTCGCTGTAACACTGAACATACTCCACAGGCAGCAGCCTCCTCACTGTAACATTGAACATACTCCACAGACAGCAGCCTCACTATAACACTGAACATACTCCACAGACAGCAGCCTCCTCACTGTAACACTGAACATACTCCACAGGCAGCAGCCTCACTGTAACACTGAACATACTCCACAGACAGCAGCCTCCTCACTGTAACACTGAACATACTCCACTGGCAGCAGCCTCACTGTGACACTGAACATACTCCACAGGCAGCAGCCTCACTGTAACATTGAACATACTCCACAGGCAGCAGCTTCACTGTAACACTGAACATACTCCACAGGCAGCCTCACTGTGACACTGAACATACTCCACAGGCAGCAGCCTCACTGTAACACTGAACATACTCCACAGGCAGCAGCCTCACTGTGACACTGAACATACTCCACAGGCAGCAGCCTCACTGTGACACTGAACATACTCCACAGGCAGCAGCCTCACTGTAACACTGAACATACTCCACAGACAGCAGCCTCCTCACTGTAACACTGAACATACTCCACAGGCAGCAGCCTCACTGTAACACTGAACATACTCCACAGGCAGCAGCTTCACTGTAACACTGAACATACTTCACAGGCAGCAGCCTCCTCACTGTAACACTGAACATACTCCACAGACAGCAGCCTCCTCACTGTAACACTGAACATACTCCACAGACAGCAGCCTCACTGTAACACTGAACATACTCCACAGACAGCAGCCTCACTGTAACACTGAACATACTCCACAGACAGCAGCCTCACTGTAACACTGAACATACTCCACAGGCAGCAGCCTCACTGTAACACTGAACATACTCCACAGGCAGCAGCCTCACTGTGACACTGAACATACTCCACAGGCAGCAGCCTCACTGTAACACTGAACATACTCCACAGACAGCAGCCTCACTGTAACACTGAACATACTCCACAGGCAGCAGCCTCACTGTAACACTGAACATACTCCACAGACAGCAGCCTCACTGTAACACTGAACATACTCCACAGGCAGCAGCCTCCTCACTGTAACATTGAACATACTCCACAGACAGCAGCCTCCTCACTGTAACACTGAACATACTCCACAGACAGCAGCCTCACTGTAACACTGAACATACTCCACAGACAGCAGCAGCCTCACTGTGACACTGAACATACTCCACAGGCAGCAGCCTCACTGTAACACTGAACATACTCCACAGGCAGCAGCCTCACTGTAACACTGAACATACTCCACAGGCAGCAGCCTCACTGTAACACTGAACATACTCCACAGGCAGCAGCCTCACTGTAACACTGAACATACTCCACAGACAGCAGCCTCCTCACTGTAACACTGAACATACTCCACAGGCAGCAGCCTCACTGTAACACTGAACATACTCCACAGACAGCAGCAGCCTCACTGTGACACTGAACATACTCCACAGACAGCAGCCTCACTGTAACACTGAACATACTCCACAGACAGCAGCCTCCTCACTGTAACACTGAACATACTCCACAGACAGCAGCCTCACTGTAACACTGAACATAATCCACAGACAGCAGCTTCACTGTAACACTGAACATACTCCACAGGCAGCAGCCTCACTGTAACACTGAACATTCTCCACAGGCAGCAGCCTCACTGTAACACTGAACATACTCCACAGGCAGCAGCCTCACTGTAACACTGAACATACTCCACAGGCAGCAGCCTCACTGTAACACTGAACATACTCCACAGGCAGCATCCTCACTGTAACACTGAACATACTCCACAGACAGCAGCCTCACTGTAACACTGAACATACTCCACAGACAGCAAACTCACTGTGACACTGAACATACTCCACAGGCAGCATCCTCACTGTAACACTGAACATACTCCACAGGCAGCAGCCTCCTCACTGTAACACTGAACATACTCCACAGGCAGCAGCCTCATCACTGTAACACTGAACATACTCCACAGACAGCAGCCTCCTCACTGTAACACTGAACATACTCAACAGACAGCAGCCTCATCACTGTAACACTGAACATACTCCACAGGCAGCAGCCTCACTGTAACACTGAACATACTCCACAGACAGCAGCCTCACTGTAACACTGAACATACTCCACAGGCAGCAGCCTCACTGTAACACTGAACATACTCCACAGGCAGCAGCCTCCTCACTGTAACACTGAACATACTCCACAGACAGCAGCCTCACTGTAACACTGAACATACTCCACAGGCAGCAGCCTCCTCACTGTAACACTGAACATACTCCACAGACAGCAACCTCACTGTATCACTGAACATACTCCACAGGCAGCAGCCTCACTGTAACACTGAACATACTCCACAGGCAGCAGCCTCCTCACTGTAACACTGAACATACTCCACAGACAGCAGCCTCACTGTATCACTGAACATACTCCACAGGCAGCCTCCTCACTGTAACACTGAACATACTCCACAGGCAGCAGCCTCCTCACTGTTACACTGAACATACTCCACAGACAGCAGCCTCCTCACTGTAACACTGAACATACTCCACAGGCAGCAGCCTCACTGTGACACTGAACATACTCCACAGCCAGCAGCCTCACTGTAACACTGAACATACTCCACAGGCAGCAGCCTCACTGTAACACTGAACATACTCCACAGACAGCAGCTTCACTGTAACACTGAACATACTCCACAGGCAGCAGCCTCACTGTGACACTGAACATACTCCACAGGCAGCAACCTCACTGTGACACTGAACATACTCCACAGACAGCAGCCTCACAGTAACACTGAACATACTCCACAGGCAGCAGCCTCCTCACTGTAACACTGAACATACTCCACAGACAGCAGCCTCACTGTAACACTGAACATACTCCACAGACAGCAGCCTCCTCACTGTAAAACTGAACATACTCCACAGACAGCAGCCTCCTCACTGTAACACTGAACATACTCCACAGACAGCAGCCTCACTGGAACACTGAACATACTCCACAGACAGCAGCCTCACTGTAACACTGAACATACTCCACAGGCAGCCTCCTCACTGTAACACTGAACATACTCCACAGACAGCAGCCTCACTGGAACACTGAACATACTCCACAGACAGCAGCTTCACTGTAACACTGAACATACTCCACAGGCAGCAACCTCACTGTGACACTGAACATACTCCACAGACAGCAGCCTCACTGTAACACTGAACATACTCCACAGGCAGCAGCCTCCTCACTGTAACACTGAACATACTCCACAGACAGCAGCTTCACTGTAACACTGAACATACTCCACAGGCAGCAGCCTAACTGTAACACTGAACATACTCCACAGGCAGCAGCCTCACTGTAACACTGAACATACTCCACAGGCAGCAGCCTCACTGTAACACTGAACATAATCCACAGACAGCAGCCTCCTCACTGTAACACTGAACATACTCCACAGACAGCAGCCTCACTGTAACACTGAACATACTCCACAGACAGCAGCCTCCTCACTGTAACACTGAACATACTCCACAGACAGCAGCAGCCTCACTGTGACACTGAACATACTCCACAGGCAGCAGCCTCCTCACTGTAACACTGAACATACTCCACAGGCAGCAACCTCACTGTGACACTGAACATACTCCACAGACAGCAGCCTCACTGTAACACTGAACATACTCCACAGACAGCAGCCTGACTGTAACACTGAACATACTCCACAGACAGCAGCCTCACTGTAACACTGAACATACTCCACAGACAGCAGCCTCACTGTAACACTGAACATAATCCACAGACAGCAGCTTCACTGTAACACTGAACATACTCCACAGGCAGCAGCCTCACTGTAACACTGAACATACTCCACAGGCAGCAGCCTCCTCACTGTAACACTGAACATACTCCACAGACAGCAGCCTCACTGTAACACTGAACATACTCCACAGACAGCAGCCTCCTCACTGTAACACTGAACATACTCCACAGACAGCAGCCTCACTGTAACACTGAACATACTCCACAGGCAGCAGCCTCCTCACTGTAACACTGAACATACTCCACAGACAGCAGCCTCCTCACTGTAACACTGAACATACTCCACAGGCAGCAGCCTCACTGTAACACTGAACATACTCCACAGACAGCAGCCTCCTCACTGGAACACTGAACATACTCCACAGACAGCAGCCTCCTCACTGGAACACTGAACATACTCCACAGACAGCAGCCTCACTGTAACACTGAACATACTCCACAGACAGCAGCCTCACTGTGACACTGAACATACTCCACAGGCAGCCTCCTCACTGTAACACTGAACATACTCCACAGACAGCAGCCTCCTCACTGTAACACTGAACATACTCCACAGACAGCAGCCTCACTGTAACACTGAACATACTCCACAGACAGCAGCCTCACTGTGACACTGAACATACTCCACAGGCAGCCTCCTCACTGTATCACAGAACAGACTCCACAGACAGCAGCCTCACTGTAACACTGAACATACTCCACAGGCAGCAGCCTCCTCACTATAACACTGAACATACTCCACAGGCAGCCTCCTCACTGTAACACTGAACATACTCAACAGACAGCAGCCTCCTCACTGTAACACTGAACATACTTCACAGACAGCAGCCTCCTCACTGTAACACTGAACATACTCCACAGGCAGCAGCCTCACTGTAACACTGAACATACTCCACAGGCAGCCGCCTCACTGTAACACTGAACATACTCCACAGACAGCAGCCTCACTGTAACAGTGAACATACTCCACAGGCAGCTGCCTCACTGTAACACTGAACATACTCCACAGACAGCAGCCTCCTCACTGTAAAACTGAACATACTCCACAGACAGCAGCCTCCTCACTGTAACACTGAACATACTCCACAGGCAGCAGCCTCACTGTGACACTGAACATACTCCACAGACAGCAGCCTCACTGTAACACTGAACATACTCCACAGACAGCAGCTTCACTGTAACACTGAACATAGTCCACAGGCAGCAGCCTCACTGTGACACTGAACATACTCCACAGGCAGCAACCTCACTGTGACACTGAACATACTCCACAGACAGCAGCCTCCTCACTGTAACACTGAACATACTCCACAGGCAGCAGCCTCACTGTAACACTGAACATAGTCCACAGACAGCAGCCTCCTCACTGTAACACTGAACATACTCCACAGACAGCAGCCTCCTCACTGTAACACTGAACATACTCCAGACAGCAGCCTCCTCACTGTAACACTGAACATACTCCACAGGCAGCAGCCTCACTGTAACACTGAACATACTCCACAGACAGCAGCCTCACTGTAACACTGAACATACTCCACAGGCAGCAGCCACACTGTAACACTGAACATACTCCACAGACAGCAGCCTCACTGTAACACTGAACATACTCCACAGGCAGCAGCCACACTGTAACACTGAACATACTCCACAGACAGCAGCCTCCTCACTGTAACACTGAACATACTCCACAGACAGCAGCCTCACTGTAACACTGAACATACTCCACAGGCAGCAGCCTCCTCACTGTAACACTGAACATACTCCACAGGCAGCAGCCTCACTGTAACACTGAACATTATGCACAGGCAGCAGCCTCACTGTAACACTGAACATACTCCACAGGCAGCAGCCTCACTGTAACACTGAACATACTCCACAGGCAGCAGCCTCACTGTAACACTGAACATACTCCACAGACAGCAGCCTCCTCACTGTAACACTGAACATACTCCACAGGCAGCCTCCTCACTGTAACACTGAACATACTCCACAGACAGCAGCCTCCTCACTGTAACACTGAACATACTCCACAGACAGCAGCCTCACTGTAACACTGAACATACTCCACAGACAGCAGCCTCAACAAAACAACAAAGAACAAAGAAATGTACAGCACAGGAACAGGCCCTTCGGCCCTCCAAGCCCGTGCCGACCATACTGCCCGACTAAACTACAATCTTCTACACTTCCTGGGTCCGTATCCTTCTATTCCCATCCTATTCATATATTTGTCAAGATGCCCCTTAAATGTCCCTATCGTCCCTGCCTCCACTACCTCCTCCGGTAGTGAGTTCCAGGCACCCACTACCCTCTGCGTAAAAAACTTGCCTCGTACATCTACTCTAAACTTTGCCCCTCTCACCTTAAACCTATGCCCCCTAGTAATTGACCCCTCTACCCTGGGGAAAAGCCTCTGACTATCCACTCTGTCTATGCCCCTCATAATTTTGTATACCTCTATCAGGTCGCCCCTCAACCTCCTTCGTTCCAGTGAGAACAAACCGAGTTTATTCAATCGCTCCTCATAGCTTATGCCCTCCATACCAGGCAACATTCTGGTAAATCTCTTCTGCACCCTCTCTAAAGCCTCCACATCCTTCTGGTAGTGTGGCGACCAGAATTGAACACTATACTCCAAGTGTGGCCTAACTAAGGTTCTATACAGCTGCAACATGACTTGCCAATTCTTATACTCAATGCCCCGGCCAATGAAGGCAAGCATGCCGTATGCCTTCTTGACTACCTTCTCCACCTGTGTAGCCCCTTTCAGTGATCTGTGGACCTGTACTCCTAGATCTCTTTGACTTTCAATACTCTTGAGGGTTCTACCATTCACTGTATATTCCCTACCTGCATTAGCCCTTCCAAAATGCATTACCTCACATTTGTCCAGGTTAAACTCCATCTGCCATCTCTCCGCCCAAGTCTCCAGACAATCTAAATCCTGCTGTATCCTCAGACAGTCCTCATCGCTATCCGCAATTCCACCAACCTTTGTGTCGTCTGCAAACTTACTAATCAGACCAGTTACATTTTCCTCCAAATCATTTATATATACTACAAAGAGCAAAGGTCCCAGCACTGATCCCTGTGGAACACCACTGGTCACAGCCCTCCAATTAGAAAAGCATCCCTCCATTGCTACCCTCTGCCTTCTATGGCCTAGCCAGTTCTGTATCCACCTTGCCAGTTCACCCCTGATCCCGTGTGACTTCACCTTTTGTACTAGTCTACCATGAGGGACCTTGTCAAAGGCCTTACTGAAGTCCATATAGACAACATCTACTGCCCTACCTGCATCAATCATCTTAGTGACCTCCTCGAAAAACTCGATCAAGTTAGTGAGACACGACCTCCCCTTCACAAAACCGTGCTGCCTCTCACTAATACGTCCATTTGCTTCCAAATGGGAGTAGATCCTGTCTCGAAGAATTCTCTCCAGTAATTTCCCTACCACTGAAGTAAGGCTCACCGGCCTGTAGTTCCCGGGATTATCCCTGCCACCCTTCTTAAACAGAGGAACAACATTGGCTATTCTCCAGTCCTCCGGGACATCCCCTGAAGACAGCGAGGATCCAAAGATTTCTGTCAAGGCCTCAGCAATTTCCTCTCCAGCCTCCTTCAGTATTCTGGGGTAGATCCCATCCGGCCCTGGGGACTTATCTACCTTAATATTTTTTAAGACACCCAACACCTCATCTTTTTGGATCACAATGTGACCCAGGCTATCTACACCCCCTTCTCCAGACTCAACATCTACCAATTCCTTCTCTTTGGTGAATACTGATGCAAAGTATTCATTTAGTACCTCGCCCATTTCCTCTGGCTCCACACATAGATTCCCTTGCCTATCCTTCAGTGGGCCAACCCTTTCCCTGGCTACCCTCTTGCTTTTTATGTAAGTGTAAAAAGCCTTGGGATTTTCCTTAACCCTATTTGCCAATGACTTTTCATGACCCCTTCTAGCCCTCCTGACTCCCTGCTTAAGTTCCTTCCTACTTTCCTTATATGCCACACAGGCTTCGTCTGTTCCCAGCCTTTTAGCCCTGACAAATGCCTCCTTTTTCTTTTTGACGAGGCCTACAATATCATTCGTCATCCAAGGTTCCCGAAAATTGCCGTATTTGTCTTTCTTCCTCACAGGAACATGCCTGTCCTGTATTCCTATCAACTGACATTTGAAAGCCTCCCACATGTCAGATGTTGATTTGCCCTCAAACATCCGCCCCCAATCTATGCTCTTCAGTTCCCGCCTAATATTGTTATAATTAGCCTTCCCCCAATTTAGCACATTCATCCTCGGACCACTCTTATCCTTGTCCACCAGTACTTTAAAACTTACTGAATTGTGGTCACTGTTACCGAAATGCTCCCCTACTGAAACATCTACCACCTGGCCGGGCTCATTCCCCAATACCAGGTCCAGTACCGCCTCACTGTAACACTGAACATACTCCACAGACAGCAGCCTCACTGTGACACTGAACATACTCCACAGGCAGCCTCCTCACTGTAACACTGAACAGACTCCACAGACAGCAGCCTCACTGTAACACTGAACATACTCCACAGGCAGCAGCCTCCTCACTGTAACACTGAACATACTCCACAGACAGCAGCCTCCTCACTGTAACACTGAACATACTCCACAGGCAGCAGCATCACTGTAACACTGAACATACTCCACAGACAGCAGCCTCCTCACTGTAACACTGAACATACTCCACAGACAGCAGCCTCCTCAATCTAACACTGAACATACTCCACAGGCAGCAGCCTCACTGTAACACTGAACATACTCCACAGGCAGCAGCCTCACTGTAACACTGAACATACTCCACAGGCAGCAGCCTCACTGTGACACTGAACATACTCCACAGGCAGCAGCCTCACTGTGACACTGAACATACTCCACAGGCAGCAGCTTCACTGTAACACTGAACATACTCCACAGGCAGCAGCCTCACTGTGACACTGAACATACTCCACAGGCAGCAGCCTCACTGTAACACTGAACATACTCCACAGGCAGCAGCCTCACTGTAACACTGAACATACTCCACAGGCAGCAGCCTCCTCACTGTAACATTGAACATACTCCACAGACAGCAGCCTCCTCACTGTAACACTGAACATAATCCACAGACAGCAGCTTCACTGTAACACTGAACATACTCCACAGGCAGCAGCCTCACTGTAACACTGAACATACTCCACAGGCAGCAGCCTCACTGTAACACTGAACATACTCCACAGACAGCAGCCTCCTCACTGTAACACTGAACATACTCCACAGACAGCAGCCTCACTGTAACACTGAACATACTCCACAGACAGCAGCCTCCTCACTGTAACACTGAACATACTCCACAGGCAGCAGCCTCACTGTAACACTGAACATACTCCACAGGCAGCAGCCTCACTGTGACACTTAACATACTCCACAGGCAGCAGCCTCACTGTAACACTGAACATACTCCACAGGCAGCAGCCTCACTGTAACACTGAACATACTCCACAGGCAGCAGCCTCCTCACTGTAACATTGAACATACTCCACAGGCAGCAGCCTCCTCACTGTAACACTGAACATAATCCACAGACAGCAGCTTCACTGTAACACTGAACATACTCCACAGGCAGCAGCCTCACTGTAACACTGAACATACTCCACAGGCAGCAGCCTCACTGTAACACTGAACATACTCCACAGAAAGCAGCCTCCTCACTGTAACACTGAACATACTCCACAGACAGCAGCCTCACTGTAACACTGAACATACTCCACAGACAGCAGCCTCCTCACTGTAACACTGAACATACTCCACAGGCAGCAGCCTCACTGTGACACTGAACATACTCCACAGGCAGCAGCCTCACTGTAACACTGAACATACTCCACAGGCAGCAGCCTCACTGTAACACTGAACATACTCCACAGACAGCAGCCTCCTCACTGTAACACTGAACATACTCCACAGACAGCAGCCTCCTCAATGTAACACTGAACATACTCCACAGGCAGCAGCCTCACTGTAACACTGAACATACTCCACAGGCAGCAGCCTCACTGTAACACTGAACATACTCCACAGGCAGCAGCCTCACTGTGACACTGAACATACTCCACAGGCAGTAGCCTCACTGTGACACTGAACATACTCCACAGGCAGCAGCTTCACTGTAACACTGAACATACTCCACAGGCAGCAGCCTCACTGTGACACTGAACATACTCCACAGGCAGCAGCCTCACTGTAACACTGAACATACTCCACAGGCAGCAGCCTCACTGTAACACTGAACATACTCCACAGGCAGCAGCCTCCTCACTGTAACATTGAACATACTCCACAGACAGCAGCCTCCTCACTGTAACACTGAACATAATCCACAGACAGCAGCTTCACTGTAACACTGAACATACTCCACAGGCAGCAGCCTCACTGTAACACTGAACATACTCCACAGGCAGCAGCCTCACTGTAACACTGAACATACTCCACAGACAGCAGCCTCCTCACTGTAACACTGAACATACTCCACAGGCAGCAGCCTCACTGTAACACTGAACATACTCCACAGGCAGCAGCCTCACTGTGACACTGAACATACTGCACAGGCAGCAGCCTCACTGTAACACTGAACATACTCCACAGGCAGCAGCCTCACTGTAACACTGAACATACTCCACAGGCAGCAGCCTCCTCACTGTAACATTGAACATACTCCACAGACAGCAGCCTCCTCACTGTAACACTGAACATAATCCACAGACAGCAGCTTCACTGTAACACTGAACATACTCCACAGGCAGCAGCCTCACTGTAACACTGAACATACTCCACAGGCAGCAGCCTCACTGTAACACTGAACATACCCCACAGACAGCAGCCTCTTCACTGTAACACTGAACATACTCCACAGACAGCAGCCTCACTGTAAGACTGAACATACTCCACAGACAGCAGCCTCCTCACTGTAACACTGAACATACTCCACAGACAGCAGCAGCCTCACTGTGACACTGAACATACTCCACAGACAGCAGCCTCACTGTAACACTGAACATACTCCACAGGCAGCAGCCTCCTCACTGTAACACTGAACATACTCCACAGGCAGCAGCCTCACTGTAACACTGAACATACTCCACAGGCAGCAGCCTCACTGTAACACTGAACATACTCCACAGACAGCAGCCTCCTCACTGTAACACTGAACATACTCCACAGACAGCAGCCTCCTCACTGTAACACTGAACATACTCCACAGGCAGCAGCCTCACTGTAACACTGAACATACTCCACAGGCAGCAGCCTCCTCACTGTAACACTGAACATACTCCACAGACAGCAGCCTCACTGTAACACTGAACATACTCCACAGACAGCAGCCTCACTGTAACACTGAACATACTCCACAGACAGCAGTCTCACTGTAACACTGAACATACTCCACAGACAGCAGCCTCCTCACTGTAACACTGAACATACTCCACAGACAGCAGCCTCACTGTAACACTGAACATACTCCACAGGCAGCAGCCTCACTGTAACACTGAACATACTCCACAGACAGCAGCCTCACTGTAACACTGAACATTCTCCACAGAGAGCAGCCTCACTGTAACACTGAACATACTCCACAGGCAGCAGCCTCCTCACTGTAACACTGAACATACTCCACAGGCAGCAGCCTCACTGTAACACTGATCATACTCCACAGACAGCAGCCTCACTGTAACACTGAACATACTCCACAGACAGCAGCCTCACTGTAACACTGAACATACTCCACAGAGAGCAGCCTCACTGTAACACTGAACATACTCCACAGGCAGCAGCCTCCTCACTGTAACACTGAACATACTCCACGGGCAGCAGCATCACTGTAACACTGAACATACTCCACAGACAGCAGCCTCACTCTAACACTGAACATACTCCACAAACAGCAGCCTCCTCACTGAAACACTGTACGTACTCCACAGGCAGCAGCCTCACTGTAACACTGAACATACTCCACAGACAGCAGCCTCATTGTAACACTGAACATACTCCACAGACAGCAGCCTCCTCACTGTAACACTGAACATACTCCACAGACAGCAGCCTCCTCACTGTGACACTGAACATACTCCACAGACAGCAGCCTCACTGTAACACGGAACATACTCCACAGACAACAGCCTCACTGTAACACTGAACATACTCCACAGACAGCAGCCTCCTCACTGTAACACTGAACATACTCCACAGGCAGCAGCCTCCTCACTGTAACACTGAACATACTCCACAGACAGCAGCCTCACTGTAACACTGAACATACTCCACAGGCAGCAGCCTCACTGTAACACTGAACATACTCCACAGACAGCAGCCTCCTCACTGTAACACTGAACATACTCCACAGGCAGCAGCCTCCTCACTGTAACACTGAACATACTCCACAGGCAGCAGCCTCACTGTGACACTGAACATACTCCACAGGCAGCAGCCTCACTGTAACACTGAACATACTCCACAGACAGCAGCCTCACTGTAACACTGAACATACTCCACAGACAGCAGCCTCCTCACTGTAACATTGAACATACTCCACAGACAGAGCCTCCTCACTGTAACACTGAACATACTCCACAGACAGCAGCCTCACTGTAACACTGAACATACTCCACAGACAGCAGCCTCACTGTAACATTGAACATACTCCACAGACAGCAGCCTCCTCACTGTAACACTGAACATACTCCACAGACAGCAGCCTCACTGTAACACTGAATATACTCCACAGGCAGCAGCCTCACTGTAACACTGAACATACTCCACAGACAGCAGCCTCACTGTAACACTGAACATACTCCACAGGCAGCAGCCTCACTGTAACACTGAACATACTCCACAGACAGCAGCCTCACTGTAACACTGAACATACTCCACAGACAGCAGCCTCCTCACTGTAACACTGAACAGACTCCACAGACAGCAGCCTCCTCACTGTAACACTGAACAGACTCCACAGACAGCAGCCTCACTGTAACACTGAACATACTCCACAGGCAGCAGCCTCCTCACTGTAACACTGAACATACTCCACAGGCAGCAGCCTCACTGTGACACTGAACATACTCCACAGGCAGCAGCCTCACTGTAACACTGAACATACTCCACAGGCAGCAGCCTCACTGTAACACTGAACATACTCCACAGACAGCAGCCTCCTCACTGTAACACTGAACATACTCCACAGACAGCAGCCTCACTGTAACACTGAACATACTCCACAGACAGCAGCCTCCTCACTGTAACACTGAACATACTCCACAGGCAGCAGCCTCACTGTAACACTGAACATACTCCACAGGCAGCAGCCTCACTGTAACACTGAACATACTCCACAGGCAGCAGCCTCACTGTAACACTGAACATACTCCACAGGCAGCAGCCTCACTGTAACACTGAACATACTCCACAGGCAGCAGCCTCACTGTAACACTGAACATACTCCACAGGCAGCAGCCTCCTCACTGTAACATTGAACATACTCCACAGACAGCAGCCTCCTCACTGTAACACTGAACATACTCCACAGGCAGCAGCCTCCTCACTGTAACACTGAACATACTCCACAGGCAGCAGCCTCACTGTGACACTGAACATACTCCACAGGCAGCAGCCTCACTGTAACACTGAACATACTCCACAGACAGCAGCCTCCTCACTGTAACACTGAACATACTCCACAGGCAGCAGCCTCCTCACTGTAACACTGAACATACTCCACAGGCAGCAGCCTCACTGTGACACTGAACATACTCCACAGGCAGCAGCCTCACTGTAACACTGAACATACTCCACAGACAGCAGCCTCACTGTAACACTGAACATACTCCACAGACAGCAGCCTCCTCACTGTAACATTGAACATACTCCACAGACAGAGCCTCCTCACTGTAACACTGAACATACTCCACAGACAGCAGCCTCACTGTAACACTGAACATACTCCACAGACAGCAGCCTCACTGTAACATTGAACATACTCCACAGACAGCAGCCTCCTCACTGTAACACTGAACATACTCCACAGACAGCAGCCTCACTGTAACACTGAATATACTCCACAGGCAGCAGCCTCACTGTAACACTGAACATACTCCACAGACAGCAGCCTCACTGTAACACTGAACATACTCCACAGGCAGCAGCCTCACTGTAACACTGAACATACTCCACAGACAGCAGCCTCACTGTAACACTGAACATACTCCACAGACAGCAGCCTCCTCACTGTAACACTGAACAGACTCCACAGACAGCAGCCTCCTCACTGTAACACTGAACAGACTCCACAGACAGCAGCCTCACTGTAACACTGAACATACTCCACAGGCAGCAGCCTCCTCACTGTAACACTGAACATACTCCACAGGCAGCAGCCTCACTGTGACACTGAACATACTCCACAGGCAGCAGCCTCACTGTAACACTGAACATACTCCACAGGCAGCAGCCTCACTGTAACACTGAACATACTCCACAGACAGCAGCCTCCTCACTGTAACACTGAACATACTCCACAGACAGCAGCCTCACTGTAACACTGAACATACTCCACAGACAGCAGCCTCCTCACTGTAACACTGAACATACTCCACAGGCAGCAGCCTCACTGTAACACTGAACATACTCCACAGGCAGCAGCCTCACTGTAACACTGAACATACTCCACAGGCAGCAGCCTCACTGTAACACTGAACATACTCCACAGGCAGCAGCCTCACTGTAACACTGAACATACTCCACAGGCAGCAGCCTCACTGTAACACTGAACATACTCCACAGGCAGCAGCCTCCTCACTGTAACATTGAACATACTCCACAGACAGCAGCCTCCTCACTGTAACACTGAACATACTCCACAGACAGCAGCCTCCTCACTGTAACACTGAACATACTCCACAGGCAGCAACCTCACTGTGACACTGAACATACTCCACAGGCAGCAGCCTCACTGTAACACTGAACATACTCCACAGGCAGCAGCCTCACTGTGACACTGAACATACTCCACAGGCAGCAGCCTCACTGTGACACTGAACATACTCCACAGGCAGCAGCTTCACTGTAACACTGAACATACTCCACAGGCAGCAGCCTCACTGTGACACTGAACATACTCCACAGGCAGCAGCCTCACTGTAACACTGAACATACTCCACAGACAGCAGCTTCACTGTAACACTGAACATACTCCACAGGCAGCAGCCTCACTGTAACACTGAACATACTCCACAGGCAGCAGCCTCACTGTAACACTGAACATACTCCACAGACAGCAGCCTCCTCACTGTAACACTGAACATACTCCACAGACAGCAGCCTCACTGTAACACTGAACATACTCCACAGACAGCAGCCTCCTCACTGTAACACTGAACATACTCCACAGACAGCAGCCTCACTGTAACACTGAACATACTCCACAGGCAGCAGCCTCCTCACTGTAACACTGAACATAATCCACAGACAGCAGCTTCACTGTAACACTGAACATACTCCACAGGCAGCAGCCTCACTGTAACACTGAACATACTCCACAGGCAGCAGCCTCACTGTAACACTGAACATACTCCACAGACAGCAGCCTCCTCACTGTAACACTGAACATACTCCACAGACAGCAGCCTCACTGTAACACTGAACATACTCCACAGGCAGCAGCCTCACTGTAACACTGAACATACTCCACAGGCAGCAGCCTCCTCACTGTAACACTGAACATACTCCACAGACAGCAGCCTCACTGTAACACTGAACATACTCCACAGACAGCAGCCTCACTGTAACACTGAACATACTCCACAGGCAGCAGCATCACTGTAACACTGAACATACTCCACAGAGAGCAGCCTCACTGTAACACTGAACATACTCCACATGCAGCAGCCTCCTCACTGTAACACTGAACATACTCCACAGGCAGCAGCCTCACTGTAACACTGAACATACTCCACAGACAGCAGCCTCACTGTAACACTGAACATACTCCACAGACAGCAGCCTCACTGTAACACTGAACATACTCCACAGACAGCAGCCTCACTGTAACACTGAACATACTCCACAAGCAGCAGCCTCCTCACTGTAACACTGAACATACTCCACAGGCAGCAGCCTCCTCACTGTAACACTGAACATACTCCACAGACAGCAGCCTCACTGTAACACTGAACATACTCCACAGGCAGCAGCCTCACTGGAACACTGAACATACTCCACAGACAGCAGCCTCACTGTAACACTGAACATCCTCCACAGGCAGCCTCCTCACTGTAACACTGAACATACTCCACAGACAGCAGCCTCCTCACTGTAACACTGAACACAATCCACAGACAGCAGCCTCCTCACTGTAACACTGAACACACTCCACAGACAGCAGCCTCCTCACTGTAACACTGAACACACTCCACAGACAGCAGCCTCACTGTAACACTGAACATACTCCACAGGCAGCAGCCTCACTGTAACACTGAACATACTCCACAGACAGCAGCCTCACTGGAACACTGAACATACTCCACAGACAGCAGCCTCACTGTAACACTGAACATACTCCACAGACAGCCTCCTCACTGTAACACTGAACATACTCCACAGGCAGCAGCTTCACTGTAACACTGAACATACTCCACACACAGCAGCAGCCTCACTGTAACACTGAACATACTCCACAGACAGCAGCCTCCTCACTGTAACACTGAACATACTCCACAGACAGCAGCCTCACTGTAACACTGAACACACTCCACAGGCAGCAGCCTCACTGTAACACTGAACATACTCCACAGGCAGCAGCCTCCTCACTGTAACACTGAACATACTCCACAGACAGCAGCCTCACTGTAACACTGAACATACTCCACAGACAGCAGCCTCACTGTAACACTGAACAGACTCCACAGACAGCAGCCTCACTGTAACACTGAACCTACTCCACAGGCAGCAGCCTCATTGTAACACTGAACATACTCCACAGACAGCAGCTTCACTGTAACATTGAACATACTCCACAGACAGCAGCCTCACTGTAACACTGAACATACTCCACAGACAGCAGCCTCCTCACTGTAACACTGAACATACTCCACAGACAGCAGCCTCCTCACTGTAACACTGAACATACTCCACAGACAGCAGCCTCACTGTAACACTGAACATACTCCACAGACAGCAGCCTCACTGAAACACTGAACATACTCCACAGGCAGCAGCTTCACTGTAACACTGAACATACTCCACACACAGCAGCAGCCTCACTGTAACACTGAACATACTCCACAGACAGCAGCCTCCTCACTGTGACACTGAACATACTCCACAGACAGCAGCCTCACTGTAACACGGAACATACTCCACAGACAACAGCCTCACTGTAACACTGAACATACTCCACAGACA
Organism: Scyliorhinus torazame; assembly: GCF_047496885.1. Classification (NCBI taxonomy): domain Eukaryota; kingdom Metazoa; phylum Chordata; class Chondrichthyes; order Carcharhiniformes; family Scyliorhinidae; genus Scyliorhinus; species Scyliorhinus torazame. Next base: position 69,450 of record NW_027308392.1, read on the forward strand.
GCAGCCTCCTCACTGTAACACTGAACATACTCCACAGGCAGCAGCCTCCTCACTGTAACACTGAACATACTCCACAGACAGCAGCCTCACTGTAACACTGAACATACTCCACAGGCAGCAGCCTCACTGTAACACTGAACATACTCCACAGACAGCAGCCTCCTCACTGTAACACTGAACATACTCCACAGGCAGCAGCCTCCTCACTGTAACACTGAACATACTCCACAGGCAGCAGCCTCACTGTGACACTGAACATACTCCACAGGCAGCAGCCTCACTGTAACACTGAACATACTCCACAGACAGCAGCCTCACTGTAACACTGAACATACTCCACAGACAGCAGCCTCCTCACTGTAACATTGAACATACTCCACAGACAGAGCCTCCTCACTGTAACACTGAACATACTCCACAGACAGCAGCCTCACTGTAACACTGAACATACTCCACAGACAGCAGCCTCACTGTAACATTGAACATACTCCACAGACAGCAGCCTCCTCACTGTAACACTGAACATACTCCACAGACAGCAGCCTCACTGTAACACTGAATATACTCCACAGGCAGCAGCCTCACTGTAACACTGAACATACTCCACAGACAGCAGCCTCACTGTAACACTGAACATACTCCACAGGCAGCAGCCTCACTGTAACACTGAACATACTCCACAGACAGCAGCCTCACTGTAACACTGAACATACTCCACAGACAGCAGCCTCCTCACTGTAACACTGAACAGACTCCACAGACAGCAGCCTCCTCACTGTAACACTGAACAGACTCCACAGACAGCAGCCTCACTGTAACACTGAACATACTCCACAGGCAGCAGCCTCCTCACTGTAACACTGAACATACTCCACAGACAGCAGCCTCCTCACTGTAACACTGAACATACTCCACAGGCAGCAGCCTCACTGTAACACTGAACATACTCCACAGACAGCAGCCTCCTCACTGTAACACTGAACATAATCCACAGACAGCAGCTTCACTGTAACACTGAACATACTCCACAGGCAGCAGCCTCACTGTAACACTGAACATACTCCACAGGCAGCAGCCTCACTGTAACACTGAACATACTCCACAGACAGCAGCCTCCTCACTGTAACACTGAACATACTCCACAGACAGCAGCCTCACTGTAACACTGAACATACTCCACAGACAGCAGCCTCCTCACTGTAACACTGAACATACTCCACAGACAGCAGCCTCACTGTAACACTGAACATACTCCACAGGCAGCAGCCTCCTCACTGTAACACTGAACATAATCCACAGACAGCAGCTTCACTGTAACACTGAACATACAGTGAGGCTGCTGCCTGTGGAGTATGTTCAGTGTTACAGTGAGGCTGCTGCCTGTGGAGTAACACTGAACATACTCCACAGGCAGCAGCCTCACTGTAACACTGAACATACTCCACAGACAGCAGCCTCCTCACTGTAACACTGAACATACTCCACAGACAGCAGCCTCACTGTAACACTGAACATACTCCACAGGCAGCAGCCTCACTGTAACACTGAACATACTCCACAGGCAGCAGCCTCCTCACTGTAACACTGAACATACTCCACAGACAGCAGCCTCACTGTAACACTGAACATACTCCACAGGCAGCAGCCTCACTGTAACACTGAACATACTCCACAGACAGCAGCCTCACTGTAACACTGAACATACTCCACAGGCAGCAGCATCACTGTAACACTGAACATACTCCACAGAGAGCAGCCTCACTGTAACACTGAACATACTCCACATGCAGCAGCCTCCTCACTGTAACACTGAACATACTCCACAGGCAGCAGCCTCACTGTAACACTGAACATACTCCACAGACAGCAGCCTCACTGTAACACTGAACATACTCCACAGACAGCAGCCTCACTGTAACACTGAACATACTCCACAGAGAGCAGCCTCACTGTAACACTGAACATACTCCACAAGCAGCAGCCTCCTCACTGTAACACTGAACATACTCCACAGGCAGCAGCCTCCTCACTGTAACACTGAACATACTCCACAGACAGCAGCCTCACTGTAACACTGAACATACTCCACAGGCAGCAGCCTCACTGGAACACTGAACATACTCCACAGACAGCAGCCTCACTGTAACACTGAACATCCTCCACAGGCAGCCTCCTCACTGTAACACTGAACATACTCCACAGACAGCAGCCTCCTCACTGTAACACTGAACACACTCCACAGACAGCAGCCTCCTCACTGTAACACTGAACACACTCCACAGACAGCAGCCTCCTCACTGTAACACTGAACACACTCCACAGACAGCAGCCTCACTGTAACACTGAACATACTCCACAGGCAGCAGCCTCACTGTAACACTGAACATACTCCACAGACAGCAGCCTCACTGGAACACTGAACATACTCCACAGACAGCAGCCTCACTGTAACACTGAACATACTCCACAGACAGCCTCCTCACTGTAACACTGAACATACTCCACAGGCAGCAGCTTCACTGTAACACTGAACATACTCCACACACAGCAGCAGCCTCACTGTAACACTGAACATACTCCACAGACAGCAGCCTCCTCACTGTAACACTGAACATACTCCACAGACAGCAGCCTCACTGTAACACTGAACACACTCCACAGGCAGCAGCCTCACTGTAACACTGAACATACTCCACAGGCAGCAGCCTCCTCACTGTAACACTGAACATACTCCACAGACAGCAGCCTCACTGTAACACTGAACATACTCCACAGACAGCAGCCTCACTGTAACACTGAACAGACTCCACAGACAGCAGCCTCACTGTAACACTGAACCTACTCCACAGGCAGCAGCCTCATTGTAACACTGAACATACTCCACAGACAGCAGCTTCACTGTAACATTGAACATACTCCACAGACAGCAGCCTCACTGTAACACTGAACATACTCCACAGACAGCAGCCTCCTCACTGTAACACTGAACATACTCCACAGACAGCAGCCTCCTCACTGTAACACTGAACATACTCCACAGACAGCAGCCTCACTGTAACACTGAACATACTCCACAGACAGCAGCCTCACTGAAACACTGAACATACTCCACAGGCAGCAGCCTCCTCACTGTAACACTGAACATACTCCACAGACAGCAGCCTCACTGTAACACTGAACATACTCCACAGGCAGCAGCCTCACTGTATGTTCAGTGTTACAGTGAGGCTGCTGCCTGTGAAGTAACACTGAACATACTCCACAGACAGCAGCCTCACTGTAACACTGAACATACTCCACAGACAGCAGCTTCACTGTAACACTGAACATACTCCACAGGCAGCAGCCTCACTGTAACACTGAACATACTCCACAGACAGCAGCCTCACTGTAACACTGAACATACTCCACAGGCAGCAGCCTCACTGTAACACTGAACATACTCCACAGACAGCAGCCTCCTCACTGTAACACTGAACATACTCCACAGGCAGCAGCCTCACTGTAACACTGAACATACTCCACAGGCAGCAGCCTCACTGTAACACTGAACATACTCCACAGGCAGCAGCCTCACTGTAACACTGAACATACTCCACAGACAGCAGCCTCACTGTAACACTGAACATACTCCACAGACAGCAGCCTCACTGTAACACTGAACATACTCCACAGACAGCAGCCTCACTGTAACACTGAACATACTCCACAGACAGCAGCCTCACTGTAACACTGAACATACTCCACAGACAGCAGCCTCACTGTAACACTGAACATACTCCACAGACAGCAGCCTCACTGTAACACTGAACATACTCCACAGGCAGCAGCCTCACTGTAACACTGAACATACTCCACAGGCAGCAGCCTCCTCACTGTAACACTGAACATACTCCACAGGCAGCAGCCTCACTGTAACACTGAACATACTCCACAGACAGCAGCCTCACTGTAACACTGAACATACTCCACAGACAGCAGCCTCACTGTAACACTGAACATACTCCACTGACAGCAGCCTCACTGTAACACTGAACATACTCCACAGACAGCAGCCTCACTGTAACACTGAACATACTCCACAGGCAGCCTCCTCACTGTAACACTGAACATACTCCACAGGCAGCAGCCTCACTGTAACACTGAACATACTCCACAGACAGCAGCCTCCTCACTGTAACACTGAACATACTCCACAGACAGCAGCCTCACTGTAACACTGAACACACTCCACAGGCAGCAGCCTCACTGTAACACTGAACATACTCCACAGGCAGCAGCCTCCTCACTGTAACACTGAACATACTCCACAGACAGCAGCCTCACTGTAACACTGAACATACTCCACAGACAGCAGCCTCACTGTAACACTGAACAGACTCCACAGACAGCAGCCTCACTGTAACACTGAACCTACTCCACAGGCAGCAGCCTCATTGTAACACTGAACATACTCCACAGACAGCAGCTTCACTGTAACATTGAACATACTCCACAGACAGCAGCCTCACTGTAACACTGAACATACTCCACAGACAGCAGCCTCCTCACTGTAACACTGAACATACTCCACAGACAGCAGCCTCCTCACTGTAACACTGAACATACTCCACAGACAGCAGCCTCACTGTAACACTGAACATACTCCACAGACAGCAGCCTCACTGAAACACTGAACATACTCCACAGGCAGCAGCCTCCTCACTGTAACACTGAACATACTCCACAGACAGCAGCCTCACTGTAACACTAAACATACTCCACAGGCAGCAGCCTCCTCACTGTAACACTGAACATACTCCACAGACAGCAGCCTCACTGTAACACTGAACATACTCCACAGGCAGCAGCCTCACTGTATGTTCAGTGTTACAGTGAGGCTGCTGCCTGTGAAGTAACACTGAACATACTCCACAGACAGCAGCCTCACTGTAACACTGAACATACTCCACAGACAGCAGCTTCACTGTAACACTGAACATACTCCACAGGCAGCAGCCTCACTGTAACACTGAACATACTCCACAGACAGCAGCCTCACTGTAACACTGAACATACTCCACAGGCAGCAGACTCACTGTAACACTGAACATACTCCACAGACAGCAGCCTCCTCACTGTAACACTGAACATACTCCACAGGCAGCAGCCTCACTGTAACACTGAACATACTCCACAGGCAGCAGCCTCACTGTAACACTGAACATACTCCACAGGCAGCAGCCTCACTGTAACACTGAACATACTCCACAGACAGCAGCCTCACTGTAACACTGAACATACTCCACAGACAGCAGCCTCACTGTAACACTGAACATACTCCACAGACAGCAGCCTCACTGTAACACTGAACATACTCCACAGGCAGCAGCCTCACTGTAACACTGAACATACTCCACAGGCAGCAGCCTCCTCACTGTAACACTGAACATACTCCACAGGCAGCAGCCTCACTGTAACACTGAACATACTCCACAGACAGCAGCCTCACTGTAACACTGAACATACTCCACAGACAGCAGCCTCACTGTAACACTGAACATACTCCACTGACAGCAGCCTCACTGTAACACTGAACATACTCCACAGACAGCAGCCTCACTGTAACACTGAACATACTCCACAGGCAGCCTCCTCACTGTAACACTGAACATACTCCACAGGCAGCAGCCTCACTGTAACACTGAACATACTCCACAGACAGCAGCCTCCTCACTGTAACACTGAACATACTCCACAGACAGCAGCCTCCTCACTGTAACACTGAACATACTCCACAGACAGCAGCCTCCTCACTGTAACACTGAACATACTCCACAGGCAGCAGCCTCCTCACTGTATCACTGAACATACTCCACAGGCAGTAGCCTCACTGTATCACTGAACATACTCCACAGGCAGTAGCCTCACTGTAACACTGAACATTCTCCACAGGCAGTAGCCTCACTGTAACACTGAAGATACTCCACAGACAGCAGCCTCCTCACTGTAACACTGAACATACTCCGCAGGCAGCAGCCTCACTGTAACACTGAACCTACTCCACAGACAGCAGCCTCACTGTAACACTGAACCTACTCCACAGGCAGCAGCCTCACTGTAACACTGAACATACTCCACAGACAGCAGCCTCACTGTAACACTGAACATACTCCACAGGCAGCAGCCTCACTGTAACACTGAACCTACTCCATAGGCAGCAGCCTCACTGTAACACTGAACATACTCCACTGGCAGCAGCCTCACTGTAACACTGAACATACTCCACAGGCAGCAGCTTCACTGTAACACTGAACATACTGCAGACAGCAGCAGCCTCACTGTAACACTGAACATACTCCACAGGCAGCAGCCTCCTCACTGTAACACTGAACATACTCCACAGACAGCAGCCTCCTCACTGTATCACTGAACATACTCCACAGACAGCAGCCTCCTCACTGTAAGACTGAACATACTCCACAGGCAGCAGCCTCACTGTAACACTGAACATACTCCACAGACGGCAGCCTCACTGTAACACTGAACATACTCCACAGACAGCAGCCTCACTGTAACACTGAACATACTCCAAAGGCAGCCTCCTCACTGTAACACTGAACATACTCCACAGGCAGCAGCCTCACTGTAACACTGAACATACTCCACAGACAGCAGCCTCCTCACTGTAACACTGAACATACTCCACAGACAGCAGCCTCCTCACTGTAACACTGAACATACTCCACAGACAGCAGCCTCCTCACTGTAACACTGAACATACTCCGCAGGCAGCAGCCTCACTGTAACACTGAACCTACTCCACAGGCAGCAGCCTCACTGTAACACTGAACATACTCCACAGACAGCAGCCTCACTGTAACACTGAACATACTCCACAGGCAGCAGCCTCACTGTAACACTGAACCTACTCCATAGGCAGCAGCCTCACTGTAACACTGAACATACTCCACTGGCAGCAGCCTCACTGTAACACTGAACATACTCCACAGGCAGCAGCGTCACTGTAACACTGAACGTACTCCACAGGCAGCAGCCTCACTGTAACACTGAACATACTCCACAGGCAGCCTCCTCACTGTAACACTGAACATACTCCACAGGCAGCAGCCTCACTGTAACACTGAACATACTCCACAGGCAGCAGCCTCACTGTAACACTGAACATACTCCACAGGCAGCAGCCTCACTGTAACACTGAACATACTCCACAGGCAGCAGCCTCCTCACTGTAACATTGAACATACTCCACAGACAGCAGCCTCCTCACTGTAACACTGAACATACTCCACAGACAGCAGCCTCCTCACTGTAACACTGAACATACTCCACAGGCAGCAACCTCACTGTGACACTGAACATACTCCACAGGCAGCAGCCTCACTGTAACACTGAACATACTCCACAGGCAGCAGCCTCACTGTGACACTGAACATACTCCACAGGCAGCAGCTTCACTGTAACACTGAACATACTCCACAGGCAGCAGCCTCACTGTGACACTGAACATACTCCACAGGCAGCAGCCTCACTGTAACACTGAACATACTCCACAGACAGCAGCCTCCTCACTGTAACACTGAACATAATCCACAGACAGCAGCTTCACTGTAACACTGAACATACTCCACAGGCAGCAGCCTCACTGTAACACTGAACATACTCCACAGGCAGCAGCCTCACTGTAACACTGAACATACTCCACAGACAGCAGCCTCCTCACTGTAACACTGAACATACTCCACAGACAGCAGCCTCACTGTAACACTGAACATACTCCACAGACAGCAGCCTCCTCACTGTAACACTGAACATACTCCACAGACAGCAGCCTCACTGTAACACTGAACATACTCCACAGGCAGCAGCCTCCTCACTGTAACACTGAACATAATCCACAGACAGCAGCTTCACTGTAACACTGAACATACTCCACAGGCAGCAGCCTCACTGTAACACTGAACATACTCCACAGGCAGCAGCCTCACTGTAACACTGAACATACTCCACAGACAGCAGCCTCCTCACTGTAACACTGAACATACTCCACAGACAGCAGCCTCACTGTAACACTGAACATACTCCACAGGCAGCAGCCTCACTGTAACACTGAACATACTCCACAGGCAGCAGCCTCCTCACTGTAACACTGAACATACTCCACAGACAGCAGCCTCACTGTAACACTGAACATACTCCACAGGCAGCAGCCTCACTGTAACACTGAACATACTCCACAGACAGCAGCCTCACTGTAACACTGAACATACTCCACAGGCAGCAGCATCACTGTAACACTGAACATACTCCACAGAGAGCAGCCTCACTGTAACACTGAACATACTCCACATGCAGCAGCCTCCTCACTGTAACACTGAACATACTCCACAGGCAGCAGCCTCACTGTATCACTGAACATACTCCACAGACAGCAGCCTCCTCACTGTAAGACTGAACATACTCCACAGGCAGCAGCCTCACTGTAACACTGAACATACTCCACAGACAGCAGCCTCACTGTAACACTGAACATACTCCACAGACAGCAGCCTCACTGTAACACTGAACATACTCCAAAGGCAGCCTCCTCACTGTAACACTGAACATACTCCACAGGCAGCAGCCTCACTGTAACACTGAACATACTCCACAGACAGCAGCCTCCTCACTGTAACACTGAACATACTCCACAGACAGCAGCCTCCTCACTGTAACACTGAACATACTCCACAGACAGCAGCCTCCTCACTGTAACACTGAACATACTCCGCAGGCAGCAGCCTCACTGTAACACTGAACCTACTCCACAGGCAGCAGCCTCACTGTAACACTGAACATACTCCACAGACAGCAGCCTCACTGTAACACTGAACATACTCCACAGGCAGCAGCCTCACTGTAACACTGAACCTACTCCATAGGCAGCAGCCTCACTGTAACACTGAACATACTCCACTGGCAGCAGCCTCACTGTAACACTGAACATACTCCACAGGCAGCAGCGTCACTGTAACACTGAACGTACTCCACAGGCAGCAGCCTCACTGTAACACTGAACATACTCCACAGGCAGCCTCCTCACTGTAACACTGAACATACTCCACAGGCAGCAGCCTCACTGTAACACTGAACATACTCCACAGGCAGCAGCCTCACTGTAACACTGAACATACTCCACAGGCAGCAGCCTCACTGTAACACTGAACATACTCCACAGGCAGCAGCCTCCTCACTGTAACATTGAACATACTCCACAGACAGCAGCCTCCTCACTGTAACACTGAACATACTCCACAGACAGCAGCCTCCTCACTGTAACACTGAACATACTCCACAGGCAGCAACCTCACTGTGACACTGAACATACTCCACAGGCAGCAGCCTCACTGTAACACTGAACATACTCCACAGGCAGCAGCCTCACTGTGACACTGAACATACTCCACAGGCAGCAGCTTCACTGTAACACTGAACATACTCCACAGGCAGCAGCCTCACTGTGACACTGAACATACTCCACAGGCAGCAGCCTCACTGTAACACTGAACATACTCCACAGACAGCAGCCTCCTCACTGTAACACTGAACATAATCCACAGACAGCAGCTTCACTGTAACACTGAACATACTCCACAGGCAGCAGCCTCACTGTAACACTGAACATACTCCACAGGCAGCAGCCTCACTGTAACACTGAACATACTCCACAGACAGCAGCCTCCTCACTGTAACACTGAACATACTCCACAGACAGCAGCCTCACTGTAACACTGAACATACTCCACAGACAGCAGCCTCCTCACTGTAACACTGAACATACTCCACAGACAGCAGCCTCACTGTAACACTGAACATACTCCACAGGCAGCAGCCTCCTCACTGTAACACTGAACATAATCCACAGACAGCAGCTTCACTGTAACACTGAACATACTCCACAGGCAGCAGCCTCACTGTAACACTGAACATACTCCACAGGCAGCAGCCTCACTGTAACACTGAACATACTCCACAGACAGCAGCCTCCTCACTGTAACACTGAACATACTCCACAGACAGCAGCCTCACTGTAACACTGAACATACTCCACAGGCAGCAGCCTCACTGTAACACTGAACATACTCCACAGGCAGCAGCCTCCTCACTGTAACACTGAACATACTCCACAGACAGCAGCCTCACTGTAACACTGAACATACTCCACAGGCAGCAGCCTCACTGTAACACTGAACATACTCCACAGACAGCAGCCTCACTGTAACACTGAACATACTCCACAGGCAGCAGCATCACTGTAACACTGAACATACTCCACAGAGAGCAGCCTCACTGTAACACTGAACATACTCCACATGCAGCAGCCTCCTCACTGTAACACTGAACATACTCCACAGGCAGCAGCCTCACTGTAACACTGAACATACTCCACAGACAGCAGCCTCACTGTAACACTGAACATACTCCACAGACAGCAGCCTCACTGTAACACTGAACATACTCCACAGAGAGCAGCCTCACTGTAACACTGAACATACTCCACAAGCAGCAGCCTCCTCACTGTAACACTGAACATACTCCACAGGCAGCAGCCTCCTCACTGTAACACTGAACATACTCCACAGACAGCAGCCTCACTGTAACACTGAACATACTCCACAGGCAGCAGCCTCACTGGAACACTGAACATACTCCACAGACAGCAGCCTCACTGTAACACTGAACATCCTCCACAGGCAGCCTCCTCACTGTAACACTGAACATACTCCACAGACAGCAGCCTCCTCACTGTAACACTGAACACACTCCACAGACAGCAGCCTCCTCACTGTAACACTGAACACACTCCACAGACAGCAGCCTCCTCACTGTAACACTGAACACACTCCACAGACAGCAGCCTCACTGTAACACTGAACATACTCCACAGGCAGCAGCCTCACTGTAACACTGAACATACTCCACAGACAGCAGCCTCACTGGAACACTGAACATACTCCACAGACAGCAGCCTCACTGTAACACTGAACATACTCCACAGACAGCCTCCTCACTGTAACACTGAACATACTCCACAGGCAGCAGCTTCACTGTAACACTGAACATACTCCACACACAGCAGCAGCCTCACTGTAACACTGAACATACTCCACAGACAGCAGCCTCCTCACTGTAACACTGAACATACTCCACAGACAGCAGCCTCACTGTAACACTGAACACACTCCACAGGCAGCAGCCTCACTGTAACACTGAACATACTCCACAGGCAGCAGCCTCCTCACTGTAACACTGAACATACTCCACAGACAGCAGCCTCACTGTAACACTGAACATACTCCACAGACAGCAGCCTCACTGTAACACTGAACATACTCCACAGACAGCAGCCTCACTGAAACACTGAACATACTCCACAGGCAGCAGCCTCCTCACTGTAACACTGAACATACTCCACAGACAGCAGCCTCACTGTAACACTAAACATACTCCACAGGCAGCAGCCTCCTCACTGTAACACTGAACATACTCCACAGACAGCAGCCTCACTGTAACACTGAACATACTCCACAGGCAGCAGCCTCACTGTATGTTCAGTGTTACAGTGAGGCTGCTGCCTGTGAAGTAACACTGAACATACTCCACAGACAGCAGCCTCACTGTAACACTGAACATACTCCACAGACAGCAGCTTCACTGTAACACTGAACATACTCCACAGACAGCAGCTTCACTGTAACACTGAACATACTCCACAGGCAGCAGCCTCACTGTAACACTGAACATACTCCACAGACAGCAGCCTCACTGTAACACTGAACATACTCCACAGGCAGCAGCCTCACTGTAACACTGAACATACTCCACAGACAGCAGCCTCCTCACTGTAACACTGAACATACTCCACAGGCAGCAGCCTCACTGTAACACTGAACATACTCCACAGGCAGCAGCCTCACTGTAACACTGAACATACTCCACAGGCAGCAGCCTCACTGTAACACTGAACATACTCCACAGACAGCAGCCTCACTGTAACACTGAACATACTCCACAGACAGCAGCCTCACTGTAACACTGAACATACTCCACAGACAGCAGCCTCACTGTAACACTGAACATACTCCACAGGCAGCAGCCTCACTGTAACACTGAACATACTCCACAGGCAGCAGCCTCCTCACTGTAACACTGAACATACTCCACAGGCAGCAGCCTCACTGTAACACTGAACATACTCCACAGACAGCAGCCTCACTGTAACACTGAACATACTCCACAGACAGCAGCCTCACTGTAACACTGAACATACTCCACTGACAGCAGCCTCCTCACTGTAACACTGAACATACTCCACAGGCAGCAGCCTCACTGTAACACTGAACATACTCCACAGACAGCAGCCTCCTCACTGTAACACTGAACATACTCCACAGACAGCAGCCTCCTCACTGTAACACTGAACATACTCCACAGACAGCAGCCTCCTCACTGTAACACTGAACATACTCCACAGGCAGCAGCCTCCTCACTGTATCACTGAACATACTCCACAGGCAGTAGCCTCACTGTATCACTGAACATACTCCACAGGCAGTAGCCTCACTGTAACACTGAACATTCTCCACAGGCAGTAGCCTCACTGTAACACTGAAGATACTCCACAGACAGCAGCCTCCTCACTGTAACACTGAACATACTCCGCAGGCAGCAGCCTCACTGTAACACTGAACCTACTCCACAGACAGCAGCCTCACTGTAACACTGAACCTACTCCACAGGCAGCAGCCTCACTGTAACACTGAACATACTCCACAGACAGCAGCCTCACTGTAACACTGAACATACTCCACAGGCAGCAGCCTCACTGTAACACTGAACCTACTCCATAGGCAGCAGCCTCACTGTAACACTGAACATACTCCACTGGCAGTAGCCTCACTGTAACACTGAACATACTCCACAGGCAGCAGCTTCACTGTAACACTGAACATACTGCAGACAGCAGCAGCCTCACTGTAACACTGAACATACTCCACAGGCAGCAGCCTCCTCACTGTAACACTGAACATACTCCACAGACAGCAGCCTCCTCACTGTATCACTGAACATACTCCACAGACAGCAGCCTCCTCACTGTAAGACTGAACATACTCCACAGGCAGCAGCCTCACTGTAACACTGAACATACTCCACAGACAGCAGCCTCACTGTAACACTGAACATACTCCACAGACAGCAGCCTCACTGTAACACTGAACATACTCCACAGGCAGCCTCCTCACTGTAACACTGAACATACTCCACAGGCAGCAGCCTCACTGTAACACTGAACATACTCCACAGACAGCAGCCTCCTCACTGTAACACTGAACATACTCCACAGACAGCAGCCTCCTCACTGTAACACTGAACATACTCCACAGACAGCAGCCTCCTCACTGTAACACTGAACATACTCCGCAGGCAGCAGCCTCACTGTAACACTGAACATACTCCACAGACAGCAGCCTCACTGTAACACTGAACCTACTCCACAGGCAGCAGCCTCACTGTAACACTGAACATACTCCACAGAGAGCAGCCTCACTGTAACACTGAACATACTCCACAGGCAGCAGCCTCACTGTAACACTGAACCTACTCCATAGGCAGCAGCCTCACTGTAACACTGAACATACTCCACTGGCAGCAGCCTCACTGTAACACTGAACATACTCCACAGGCAGCAGCGTCACTGTAACACTGAACGTACTCCACAGGCAGCAGCCTCACTGTAATACTGAACATACTCCACAGGCAGCCTCCTCACTGTAACACTGAACATACTCCACAGGCAGCAGCCTCACTGTAACACTGAACATACTCCACAGACAGCAGCCTCCTCACTGTAACACTGAACATACTCCACAGACAGCAGCCTCCTCACTGTAACACTGAACATACTCCACAGACAGCAGCCTCCTCACTGTAACACTGAACATACTCCACAGGCAGCAGCCTCCTCACTGTATCACTGAACATACTCCACAGGCAGTAGCCTCACTGTATCACTGAACATACTCCACAGGCAGTAGCCTCACTGTAACACTGAACATTCTCCACAGGCAGTAGCCTCACTGTAACACTGAAGATACTCCACAGACAGCAGCCTCCTCACTGTAACACTGAACATACTCCGCAGGCAGCAGCCTCACTATAACACTGAACCTACTCCACAGACAGCAGCCTCACTGTAACACTGAACCTACTCCACAGGCAGCAGCCTCACTGTAACACTGAACATACTCCACAGACAGCAGCCTCACTGTAACACTGAACATACTCCACAGGCAGCAGCCTCACTGTAACACTGAACCTACTCCATAGGCAGCAGCCTCACTGTAACACTGAACATACTCCACTGGCAGCAGCCTCACTGTAACACTGAACATACTCCACAGGCAGCAGCTTCACTGTAACACTGAACATACTGCAGACAGCAGCAGCCTCACTGTAACACTGAACATACTCCACAGGCAGCAGCCTCCTCACTGTAACACTGAACATACTCCACAGACAGCAGCCTCCTCACTGTAACACTGAACATACTCCACAGACAGCAGCCTCCTCACTGTAAGACTGAACATACTCCACAGGCAGCAGCCTCACTGTAACACTGAACATACTCCACAGACAGCAGCCTCACTGTAACACTGAACATACTCCACAGACAGCAGCCTCACTGTAACACTGAACATACTCCACAGGCAGCCTCCTCACTGTAACACTGAACATACTCCACAGGCAGCAGCCTCACTGTAACACTGAACATACTCCACAGACAGCAGCCTCCTCACTGTAACACTGAACATACTCCACAGACAGCAGCCTCCTCACTGTAACACTGAACATACTCCACAGACAGCAGCCTCCTCACTGTAACACTGAACATACTCCGCAGGCAGCAGCCTCACTGTAACACTGAACATACTCCACAGACAGCAGCCTCACTGTAACACTGAACATACTCCACAGACAGCAGCCTCACTGTAACACTGAACATACTCCACAGGCAGCAGCCTCACTGTAACACTGAACCTACTCCATAGGCAGCAGCCTCACTGTAACACTGAACATACTCCACTGGCAGCAGCCTCACTGTAACACTGAACATACTCCACAGGCAGCAGCGTCACTGTAACACTGAACATACTCCACAGGCAGCAGCCTCACTGTAACACTGAACATACTCCACAGGCAGCCTCCTCACTGTAACACTGAACATACTCCACAGGCAGCCTCCTCACTGTAACACTGAACATACTCCACAGGCAGCCTCCTCACTGTAACACTGAACATACTCCACAGACAGCAGCCTGACTGTAACACTGAACATACTCCACAGACAGCAGCCTCACTGTAACACTGAACATACTCCACAGGCAGCCTCCTCACTGTAACACTGAACATACTCCACAGACAGCAGCCTCCTCACTGTAACACTGAACACACTCCACAGACAGCAGCCTCCTCACTGTAACACTGAACACACTCCACAGACAGCAGCCTCACTGTAACACTGAACATACTCCACAGGCAGCAGCCTCACTGTAACACTGAACATACTCCACAGACAGCAGCCTCACTGGAACACTGAACATACTCCACAGACAGCCTCCTCACTGTAACACTGAACATACTCCACAGACAGCAGCCTCACTGTAACACTGAACATACTCCACAGACAGCAGCTTCACTGTAACACTGAACATACTCCACAGACAGCAGCTTCACTGTAACACTGAACATACTCCACAGGCAGCAGCCTCACTGTAACACTGAACATACTCCACAGACAGCATCCTCACTGTAACACTGAACGTACTCCACAGGCAGCAGACTCACTGTAACACTGAACATACTCCACAGACAGCAGCCTCCTCACTGTAACACTGAACATACTCCACAGGCAGCAGCCTCACTGTGACACTGAACATACTCCACAGGCAGCAGCCTCACTGTAACACTGAACATACTCCACAGGCAGCAGCCTCCTCACTGTAACACTGAACATACTCCACAGGCAGCAGCCTCACTGTAACACTGAACATACTCCACAGACAGCAGCCTCACTGTAACACTGAACATACTCCACAGACAGCAGCCTCACTGTAACACTGAACATACTCCACTGACAGCAGCCTCACTGTAACACTGAACATACTCCACAGACAGCAGCCTCACTGTAACACTGAACATACTCCACAGGCAGCCTCCTCACTGTAACACTGAACATACTCCACAGACAGCAGCCTCCTCACTGTAACACTGAACATACTCCACAGACAGCAGCCTCCTCACTGTAACACTGAACATACTCCACAGGCAGCAGCCTCCTCACTGTATCACTGAACATACTCCACAGGCAGTAGCCTCACTGTATCACTGAACATACTCCACAGGCAGTAGCCTCACTGTAACACTGAACATACTCCACAGACAGCAGCCTCACTGTAACACTGAACATTCTCCACAGGCAGTAGCCTCACTGTAACACTGAAGATACTCCACAGACAGCAGCCTCCTCACTGTAACACTGAACATACTCCGCAGGCAGCAGCCTCACTGTAACACTGAACCTACTCCACAGACAGCAGCCTCACTGTAACACTGAACCTACTCCACAGGCAGCAGCCTCACTGTAACACTGAACATACTCCACAGACAGCAGCCTCACTGTAACACTGAACATACTCCACAGGCAGCAGCCTCACTGTAACACTGAACCTACTCCATAGGCAGCAGCCTCACTGTAACACTGAACATACTCCACTGGCAGCAGCCTCACAGTAACACTGAACACACTCCACAGGCAGCAGCTTCACTGTAACACTGAACATACTGCAGACAGCAGCAGCCTCACTGTAACACTGAACATACTCCACAGGCAGCAGCCTCCTCACTGTAACACTGAACATACTCCACAGACAGCAGCCTCCTCACTGTAACACTGAACATACTCCACAGACAGCAGCCTCCTCACTGTAAGACTGAACATACTCCACAGGCAGCAGCCTCACTGTAACACTGAACATACTCCACAGACAGCAGCCTCACTGTAACACTGAACATACTCCACAGACAGCAGCCTCACTGTAACACTGAACATACTCCACAGGCAGCCTCCTCACTGTAACACTGAACATACTCCACAGGCAGCAGCCTCACTGTAACACTGAACATACTCCACAGACAGCAGCCTCCTCACTGTAACACTGAACATACTCCACAGACAGCAGCCTCCTCACTGTAACACTGAACATACTCCACAGACAGCAGCCTCCTCACTGTAACACTGAACATACTCCGCAGGCAGCAGCCTCACTGTAACACTGAACATACTCCACAAACAGCAGCCTCACTGTAACACTGAACCTACTCCTCAGGCAGCAGCCTCACTGTAACACTGAACATACTCCACAGACAGCAGCCTCACTGTAACACTGAACATACTCCACAGGCAGCAGCCTCACTGTAACACTGAACCTACTCCATAGGCAGCAGCCTCACTGTAACACTGAACATACTCCACTGGCAGCAGCCTCACTGTAACACTGAACATACTCCACAGGCAGCAGCGTCACTGTAACACTGAACATACTCCACAGGCAGCAGCCTCACTGTAACACTGAACATACTCCACAGGCAGCCTCCTCACTGTAACACTGAACATACTCCACAGGCAGCCTCCTCACTGTAACACTGAACATACTCCACAGGCAGCCTCCTCACTGTAACACTGAACATACTCCACAGACAGCAGCCTGACTGTAACACTGAACATACTCCACAGACAGCAGCCTCACTGTAACACTGAACATACTCCACAGGCAGCCTCCTCACTGTAACACTGAACATACTCCACAGACAGCAGCCTCCTCACTGTAACACTGAACACACTCCACAGACAGCAGCCTCCTCACTGTAACACTGAACACACTCCACAGACAGCAGCCTCACTGTAACACTGAACATACTCCACAGGCAGCAGCCTCACTGTAACACTGAACATACTCCACAGACAGCAGCTTCACTGTAACACTGAACATACTCCACAGGCAGCAGCCTCACTGTAACACTGAACATACTCCACAGACAGCAGCCTCACTGTAACACTGAACGTACTCCACAGGCAGCAGCCTCACTGTAACACTGAACATACTCCACAGACAGCAGCCTCCTCACTGTAACACTGAACATACTCCACAGGCAGCAGCCTCACTGTAACACTGAACATACTCCACAGGCAGCAGCCTCACTGTAACACTGAACATACTCCACAGGCAGCAGCCTCACTGTAACACTGAACATACTTCACAGGCAGCAGCCTCCTCACTGTAACACTGAACATACTCCACAGGCAGCAGCCTCACTGTAACACTGAACATACTCCACAGGCAGCAGCCTCACTGTAACACTGAACATACTCCACAGGCAGCAGCCTCACTGTAACACTGAACATACTCCACAGGCAGCAGCCTCCTCACTGTAAAACTGAACATACTCCACAGGCAGCAGCCTCACTGTAACACTGAACACACTCCACAGACAGCAGCCTCCTCACTGTAACACTGAACACACTCCACAGACAGCAGCCTCACTGTAACACTGAACATACTCCACAGGCAGCAGCCTCACTGTAACACTGAACATACTCCACAGACTGCAGCCTCACTGGAACACTGAACATATTCCACAGACAGCAGCCTCACTGGAACACTGAACATACTCCACAGACAGCCTCCTCACTGTAACACTGAACATACTGCACAGACAGCAGCCTCACTGTAACACTGAACATACTCCACAGACAGCAGCTTCACTGTAACACTGAACATACTCCACAGACAGCAGCTTCACTGTAACACTGAACATACTCCACAGGCAGCAGCCTCACTGTAACACTGAACATACTCCACAGACAGCAGCCTCACTGTAACACTGAACGTACTCCACAGGCAGCAGCCTCACTGTAACACTGAACATACTCCACAGACAGCAGCCTCCTCACTGTAACACTGAACATACTCCACAGGCAGCAGCCTCACTGTGACACTGAACATACTCCACAGGCAGCAGCCTCACTGTAACACTGAACATACTCCACAGGCAGCAGCCTCCTCACTGTAACACTGAACATACTCCACAGGCAGCAGCCTCACTGTAACACTGAACATACTCCACAGACAGCAGCCTCACTGTAACACTGAACATACTCCACAGACAGCAGCCTCACTGTAACACTGAACATACTCCACTGACAGCAGCCTCACTGTAACACTGAACATACTCCACAGACAGCAGCCTCACTGTAACACTGAACATACTCCACAGGCTGCCTCCTCACTGTAACACTGAACATACTCCACAGGCAGCAGCCTCACTGTAACACTGAACATACTCCACAGACAGCAGCCTCCTCACTGTAACACTGAACATACTCCACAGACAGCAGCCTCCTCACTGTAACACTGAACATACTCCACAGACAGCAGCCTCCTCACTGTAACACTGAACATACTCCACAGGCAGCAGCCTCCTCACTGTATCACTGAACATACTCCACAGGCAGTAGCCTCACTGTATCACTGAACATACTCCACAGGCAGTAGCCTCACTGTAACACTGAACATACTCCACAGACAGCAGCCTCACTCTAACACTGAACATTCTCCACAGGCAGTAGCCTCACTGTAACACTGAAGATACTCCACAGACAGCAGCCTCCTCACTGTAACACTGAACATACTCCGCAGGCAGCAGCCTCACTGTAACACTGAACCTACTCCACAGACAGCAGCCTCACTGTAACACTGAACCTACTCCACAGGCAGCAGCCTCACTGTAACACTGAACATACTCCACAGACAGCAGCCTCACTGTAACACTGAACATACTCCACAGGCAGCAGCCTCACTGTAACACTGAACCTACTCCATAGGCAGCAGCCTCACTGTAACACTGAACATACTCCACAGGCAGCCTCACTGTAACACTGAACATACTCCACAGACAGCAGCCTCACTGTAACACTGAACATACTCCACAGACAGCAGCTTCACTGTAACACTGAACATACTCCACAGACAGCAGCTTCACTGTAACACTGAACATACTCCACAGGCAGCAGCCTCACTGTAACACTGAACATACTCCACAGACAGCAGCCTCACTGTAACACTGAACATACTCCACAGGCAGCAGCCTCACTGTAACACTGAACATACTCCACAGACAGCAGCCTCCTCACTGTAACACTGAACATACTCCACAGGCAGCAGCCTCACTGTAACACTGAACATACTCCACAGGCAGCAGCCTCACTGTAACACTGAACATACTCCACAGGCAGCAGCCTCACTGTAACACTGAACATACTCCACAGACAGCAGCCTCACTGTAACACTGAACATACTCCACAGACAGCAGCCTCACTGTAACACTGAACATACTCCACAGACAGCAGCCTCACTGTAACACTGAACATACTCCACAGGCAGCAGCCTCACTGTAACACTGAACATACTCCACAGGCAGCAGCCTCCTCACTGTAACACTGAACATACTCCACAGGCAGCAGCCTCACTGTAACACTGAACATACTCCACAGACAGCAGCCTCACTGTAACACTGAACATACTCCACAGACAGCAGCCTCACTGTAACACTGAACATACTCCACTGACAGCAGCCTCACTGTAACACTGAACATACTCCACAGACAGCAGCCTCACTGTAACACTGAACATACTCCACAGGCAGCCTCCTCACTGTAACACTGAACATACTCCACAGGCAGCAGCCTCACTGTAACACTGAACATACTCCACAGACAGCAGCCTCCTCACTGTAACACTGAACATACTCCACAGACAGCAGCCTCCTCACTGTAACACTGAACATACTCCACAGACAGCAGCCTCCTCACTGTAACACTGAACATACTCCACAGGCAGCAGCCTCCTCACTGTATCACTGAACATACTCCACAGGCAGTAGCCTCACTGTATCACTGAACATACTCCACAGGCAGTAGCCTCACTGTAACACTGAACATACTCCACAGACAGCAGCCTCACTCTAACACTGAACATTCTCCACAGGCAGTAGCCTCACTGTAACACTGAAGATACTCCACAGACAGCAGCCTCCTCACTGTAACACTGAACATACTCCGCAGGCAGCAGCCTCACTGTAACACTGAACCTACTCCACAGACAGCAGCCTCACTGTAACACTGAACCTACTCCACAGGCAGCAGCCTCACTGTAACACTGAACATACTCCACAGACAGCAGCCTCACTGTAACACTGAACATACTCCACAGGCAGCAGCCTCACTGTAACACTGAACCTACTCCATAGGCAGCAGCCTCACTGTAACACTGAACATACTCCACTGGCAGCAGCCTCACTGTAACACTGAACATACTCCACAGGCAGCAGCTTCACTGTAACACTGAACATACTGCAGACAGCAGCAGCCTCACTGTAACACTGAACATACTCCACAGGCAGCAGCCTCCTCACTGTAACACTGAACATACTCCACAGACAGCAGCCTCCTCACTGTAACACTGAACATACTCCACAGGCAGCAGCCTCACTGTAACACTGAACCTACTCCATAGGCAGCAGCCTCACTGTAACACTGAACATACTCCACTGGCAGCAGCCTCACTGTAACACTGAACATACTCCACAGGCAGCAGCGTCACTGTAACACTGAACATACTCCACAGGCAGCAGCCTCACTGTAACACTGAACATACTCCACAGGCAGCCTCCTCACTGTAACACTGAACATACTCCACAGGCAGCCTCCTCACTGTAACACTGAACATACTCCACAGGCAGCCTCCTCACTGTAACACTGAACATACTCCACAGACAGCAGCCTGGCTGTAACACTGAACATACTCCACAGACAGCAGCCTCACTGTAACACTGAACATACTCCACAGACAGCAGCCTCCTCACTGTAACACTGAACACACTCCACAGACAGCAGCCTCCTCACTGTAACACTGAACACACTCCACAGACAGCAGCCTCACTGTAACACTGAACATACTCCACAGGCAGCAGCCTCACTGTAACACTGAACATACTCCACAGACAGCAGCCTCACTGGAACACTGAACATACTCCACAGACAGCAGCCTCACTGTAACACTGAACATACTCCACAGACAGCAGCTTCACTGTAACACTGAACATACTCCACAGACAGCAGCTTCACTGTAACACTGAACATACTCCACAGGCAGCAGCCTCACTGTAACACTGAACATACTCCACAGACAGCAGCCTCACTGTAACACTGAACGTACTCCACAGGCAGCAGCCTCACTGTAACACTGAACATACTCCACAGACAGCAGCCTCCTCACTGTAACACTGAACATACTCCACAGGCAGCAGCCTCACTGTAACACTGAACATACTCCACAGGCAGCAGCCTCACTGTAACACTGAACATACTCCACAGGCAGCAGCCTCACTGTAACACTGAACATACTCCACAGGCAGCAGCCTCCTCACTGTAACACTGAACATACTCCACAGGCAGCAGCCTCACTGTAACACTGAACACACTCCACAGACAGCAGCCTCCTCACTGTAACACTGAACACACTCCACAGACAGCAGCCTCCTCACTGTAACACTGAACACACTCCACAGACAGCAGCCTCACTGTAACACTGAACATACTCCACAGGCAGCAGCCTCACTGTAACACTGAACATACTCCACAGACAGCAGCCTCACTGGAACACTGAACATACTCCACAGACAGCAGCCTCACTGGAACACTGAACATACTCCACAGACAGCCTCCTCACTGTAACACTGAACATACTCCACAGACAGCAGCCTCACTGTAACACTGAACATACTCCACAGACAGCAGCTTCACTGTAACACTGAACATACTCCACAGACAGCAGCTTCACTGTAACACTGAACATACTCCACAGGCAGCAGCCTCACTGTAACACTGAACATACTCCACAGACAGCAGCCTCACTGTAACACTGAACGTACTCCACAGGCAGCAGCCTCACTGTAACACTGAACATACTCCACAGACAGCAGCCTCCTCACTGTAACACTGAACATACTCCACAGGCAGCAGCCTCACTGTAACACTGAACATACTCCACAGGCAGCAGCCTCACTGTAACACTGAACATACTCCACAGGCAGCAGCCTCACTGTAACACTGAACATACTCCACAGGCAGCAGCCTCACTGTAACACTGAACATACTCCACAGGCAGCAGCCTCCTCACTGTAACACTGAACATACTCCACAGGCAGCAGCCTCACTGTAACACTGAACATACTCCACAGGCAGCAGCCTCACTGTAACACTGAACATACTCCACAGGCAGCAGCCTCACTGTAACACTGAACATACTCCACAGACAGCAGCCTCACTGTAACACTGAACATGGGGGGGGGGGTCAGGCTGATGAGGGGGGGTGGGTCAGGGTGATGGGGGTGCCAGGGTGATGGGGGGGTCAGGGTGATGGGGGGGTCAGGGTGATGGGGGGGGGGTCAAGGTGATGCGGGGGGGTCAGGGTGATGGGAAGGGGTCAGGGTGATGGGGGGGGTCAGGGTGATGGGGGGGGTCAGGGTGATGGGGGGGGGTCAGGGTGATGGGGGGGGGTCAGGGTGATGGGGGGGGGGGTCAGGGTGATGGGGGGGGGTCAGGGTGATGGGGGGGGGGTCAGGGTGATGGGGGGGGGGGTCAGGGTGATGGGGGGGGGGGTCAGGGTGATGGGGGGGGGGTCAGGGTGATGGGGGGGGGGCAGGGTGATGGGGGGGGGCAGGGTGATGGGGGGGGGGTCAGGGTGATGGGGGGGGGGGGTCAGGGTGATGGGGGGGGGGGTCAGGGTGATGGGGGGGGGGTCAGGGTGATGGGGGGGTCAGGGTGATGGGGGGGGGTCAGGGTGATGGGGGGGGTCAGGGTGATGGGGGGGGGGTCAGGGTGATGATGGGGGGGGGTCAGGGTGATGATGGGGGGGGGTCAGGGTGATGATGGGGGGGGGTCAGGGTGATGATGGGGGGGGGTCAGGGTGATGATGGGGGGGGGTCAGGGTGATGATGGGGGGGGGTCAGGGTGATGATGGGGGGGGGTCAGGGTGATGGGGGGGGGTCAGGGTGATGGGGGGGGGTCAGGGTGATGGGAGGGGGGGTCAGTGTGATGGGAGGGGGGGTCAGGGTGATGGGAGGGGGGGTCAGGGTGATGGGAGGGGGGGTCAGGGTGATGGGAGGGGGGGTCAGGGTGATGGGAGGGGGGGTCAGGGTGATGGGAGGGGGGGTCAGGGTGATGGGAGGGGGGGTCAGGGTGATGGGAGGGGGGGTCAGGGTGATGGGAGGGGGGGTCAGGGTGATGGGGGGGGCAGGGTGATTGGGGGGGGCAGGGTGATTGGGGGGGTCAGGGTGATGGGGCGGGGTCAGGGTGATGGGGGGGGGGTCAGGGTGATGGGGGAGGGTCAGGGTGATGGGGGAGGGTCAGGGTGATGGGGGACGGTCAGGGTGATGGGGGACGGTCAGGGTGATGGGGGACGGTCAGGGTGATGGGGGAGGGTCAGGGTGATGGGGGAGGGTCAGGGTGATGGGTGGAGGGTCAGGGTGAATGGGGGGGGAGGGTCAGGGTGAATGGGGGGGGGGGGGAGGGTCAGGGTGACGGGGGGGGGTCAGGGTGACGGGGGGGGTCAGGGTGATGGGGGGGGTCAGGGTGACGGGGGGGGGGGGTCAGGGTGACGGGGGGGGGGGGTCAGGGTGACGGGGGGGGGGGTCAGGGTGACGGGGGGGGGGTCAGGGTGACGGGGGGGGGGGTCAGGGTGACGGGGGGGGGTCAGGGTGACGGGGGGGGGGTCAGGGTGACGGGGGGGGGGGTCAGGGTGACGGGGGGGGGGTCAGGGTGACGGGGGGGGGGTCAGGGTGACGGGGGGGGGGTCAGGGTGACGGGGAGGGGGTCAGGGTGACGGGGGGGGTCAGGGTGATGAGGGGGGGTCAGGGTGATGAGGGGGGGTCAGGGTGATGAGGGGGGGGTCAGGGTGATGGGGCGGGGTCAGGGTGATGGGGGGGGGGTCAGGGTGATGGGGGAGGGTCAGGGTGATGGGGGAGGGTCAGGGTGATGGGGGACGGTCAGGGTGATGGGGGAGGGTCAGGGTGATGGGGGAGGGTCAGGGTGATGGGGGAGGGTCAGGGTGATGGGTGGAGGGTCAGGGTGAATGGGGGGGGGAGGGTCAGGGTGACGGGGGGGGGGGTCAGGGTGACGGGGGGGGGTCAGGGTGACGGGGGGGGGGGGTCAGGGTGACGGGGGGGGGGGTCAGGGTGACGGGGGGGGGGTCAGGGTGACGGGGGGGGGGGTCAGGGTGACGGGGGGGGGTCAGGGTGACGGGGGGGGGTCAGGGTGACGGGGGGGGGGTCAGGGTGACGGAGGGGGGTCAGGGTGACGGAGGGGGGGGTCAGGGTGACGGGGGGGGGGGTCAGGGTGACGGGGGGGGGTCAGGGTGACGGGGGGGGGGTCAGGGTGACGGGGGGGGGGTCAGGGTGATTGGGGGGGTGTCAGGGTGATTGGGGGGGTTCAGGATGATTGGGGGGGTTCAGGGTGATTGGGGGGGTCAGGGTGATTGGGGGGGTCAGGGTGATTGGGGGGGTTCAGGGTGATTGGGGGGGGTCAGGGTGATTGGGGGGGGTCAGGGTGATTGGGGGGGGTCAGGGTGATTGGGGGGGGTCAGGGTGATTGGGGGGGGTCAGGGTGATTGGGGGGGGTCAGGGTGACGGGGGGGGTCAGGGTGATTGGGGGGGTCAGGGTGATTGGGGGGGTTCAGGGTGATTGGGGGGGTTCAGGGTGATTGGGGGGGGTCAGGGTGATTGGGGGGGGTCAGGGTGATTGGGGGGGGTCAGGGTGATTGGGGGGGTCAGGGTGATTGGGGGGTGGTCAGGGTGATTGGGGGGGTCAGGGTGATTGGGGGGTGGTCAGGGTGATTGGGGGGGTGGTCAGGGTGATTGGGGGGGGTCAGGGTGATTGGGGGGGGTCAGGGTGATTGGGGGGGGTCAGGGTGATTGGGGGGGTCAGGGTGATTGGGGGGTGGTCAGGGTGATTGGGGGGGGTTAAGGGTGATGTATTTTGCTAATTACTCACCTCGCTTGCTGATTTTGATTAATTTATTTCCAAACCTGACACGATTTCTCTGGGAAATTGAATTGATATTGTCGCCGCTTTTTGACGTCAGTAAGTCAGAGGGAGGGGCCAGAAAGAGATTGACCAATCACAGTGAAGGGTCTGCAGCGGCTGTGATTGGTTGTTCCCGTGGGAGAGCACTGTCCCGAGCAGCAGCAGCTGACCGTGCAGCGTGATGACGTCTGGGAACAACTCGTGAACATATCGCCGATGTTAGGAGGGAGGGAGACGTGGGAACGAGCTGACGTCATGGTGTGGGATTGGTTGATGTCATCAGCAGATGGGGCCTGGGCCGACAAGGGGCGGGACTTGGCCAACGTATTGACGTCAGGAGGAGGCGGTCTGCCCCGCTGGGCTCCGGGCCGCTCTCCGGGTTATGGAGGAGTACGCACGGGAGCCGTGGTGAGTGGAGACGCGGCTCTGAGAGAGCAGCGGGGCAAAAATGGGTTCCTGGGGAAGGACAGCTCAATGGTTTAGTGAAGGAACAGAGACAGGAGAGAGAGAACCCCTGATCTTGGGCCTGCGCACTGACGGATCCGCCGAAGGAGGTGCGCATGCGCGGCGGCCGACTTTGTTGGCCGACATGGTCATGTGATAGTCTGGAGCGCATGCGCCCACTCCTCAGACCCAACCCACTCTACTCAGCTCACGCCCACTCCTCAGACCCAACCCACTCTACTCAGCTCACGCCCACTCCTCAGATTCCGATGTGGAGATGCCGGCGTTGGACTGGGGTGAGCACAGTAATAAGTCTTACAACACCAGGTTAAAGTCCAAGAGGTTTGTTTGGAATCACCAGCTTTCGGAGCACAGCTCCTTCCTCAGTGCAAACCTCAGTCCAACGCCGGCATCTTTCCACCGTGAGGTGAGGTGGGTCACTGTCTGAACCCGGTACGGGATCCCGCACAGTCACAGTGCCAGTCAGTGAGGTGGGTCACTGTCTGTACCCGGAATGGGATCGCGCACAGTCACAGTGTCAGTCAGTGTGGTGGGTCACTGTCTGAACTCGGTATGGGATCCCGCACAGTCACAGTGTCAGTCAGTGAGGTGGGTCACTGTCAGAACCCGGTACGGGATCCCGCACAGTCACAGTGCCAGTCAGTGAGGTGGGTCACTGTCTGTACCCGGAATGGGATCGCGCACAGTCACAGTGTCAGTCAGTGTGGTGGGTCACTGTCTGAACTCGGTATGGGATCCCGCACAGTCACAGTGTCAGTCAGTGAGGTGGGTCACTGTCTGAACTCGGTATGGGATCCCGCACAGTCACAGTGTCAGTCAGTGAGGTGGGTCACTGTCTGAACCCGGTACGGGATCCCGCACAGTCACAGTGTCAGTCAGTGAGGTGGGTCACTGTCTCAACCCGGTACGGGATCCCGCACAGTCACAGTGTCAGTCAGTGAGGTGGGTCACTGTCTGAACTCGGTATGGGATCCCGCACAGTCACACTGTCAGTCAGTGTGGTGGGTCACTGTCTCAACCCGGTACGGGATTCCGCACAGTCACAGTGTCAGTCAGTGAGGTGGGTCACTGTCTGAACCCGGTATGGGATCCCGCACAGTCACAGTGTCAGTCAGTGAGGTGGGTCACTGTCTGAACCCGGTACGGGATCCCGCACAGTCACAGTGTCAGTCAGTGAGGTGGGTCACTGTCTCAACCCGGTACGGGATCCCGCACAGTCACAGTGTCAGTCAGTCAGTGAGGTGGGTCACTGTCTGTACCCGGAATGGGATCGCGCACAGTCACAGTGTCAGTCAGTGTGGTGGGTCACTGTCTGAACTCGGTATGGGATCCCGCACAGTCACAGTGTCAGTCAGTGAGGTGGGTCACTGTCTGAACACGGTACGGGATCGCGCACAGTCACGTCCGTCAGTGAGGTGGTTCACTGTCAGAACCCAGTACGGGATCGCGCATAGTCACGTCAGTCAGTGAGGTGGTTCACTGTCAGAACCCGGTACAGGATCCCGCACAGTCACGTTGTCAGTCAGTGAATGGGTCACTGTCTGAACCTGGTACTCAATCGCGCACAGTCACAGGGTCAGTCAGTGAGGTGGTTCACTGTCTGAACCCGGTACGGGATCGCGCACAGTCACAGTGTCAGTCAGTGAGGTGGGTCACTGTCTGAACACGGTGCGGGATCCCGCACAGTCACAGGGTCAGTCAGTGGGATGGGTCACTGTCTGAACCCAGTACGGGATCCCGCACTGTCACATGGTCAGTCAGTGAGGTGGTTCACTGTCAGAACTCGGTACGGGATCGTGCACAGTCACAGTGTCAGTCAGTGAGGTGGGTCACTGTCTGAACACGGTGCGGGATCCCGCACAGTCACAGTGTCAGTCAGTGAGTGGGTCACTGTCTGAACCCGGTACTCAATCGCGCACAGTCACAGTGTCAGCCAGTGTGGTGGTTCACTGTCAGAACCCGGTGCGGGATCCCGCACAGTCACAGGGTCAGTCAGTGGGATGGGTCACTGTCTGAACCCAGTACGGGATCCCGCACTGTCACATGGTCAGTCAGTGAGGTGGTTCACTGTCAGAACTTGGTACGGGACCGTGCACAGTCACAGTGTCAGTCAGTGAGGTGGGTCACTGTCTGAACACGGTGCGGGATCCCGCACAGTCACAGTGTCAGTCAGTGAGGTGGGTCACTATCTGAACCCGGTACGGGATCCCGCACAGTCACACTGTCAGTCAGTGAGGTGGGTCACTGTCTGAACCCGGTACGGGATCCCGCACAGTCACAGCGTCAGTCAGTGAGGTGGTTCACTGTCAGAACCCGGTACGGGATCGCGCACAGTCACACTGTCAGTCAGTGAGGTGGTTCACTGTCTGAATCCGGTACGGGATCGCGCACAGTCACAGTGTCAGTCAGTGAGGTGGGTCACTGTCTGAACCCGGTACGGGATCCCGCACAGTGTCAGTCAGTGAGGTGGGTCACTGTCTGAACCCGGTACGGGATCCCGCACAGTCACACTGTCAGTCAGTGAGGTGGGTCACTGTCTGAACCCGGTACGGGATCCCGCACAGTCACAGTGCCAGTCAGTGAGGTGGGTCACTGTTTGTACTCGGTATGGGATCCCGCACAGTCACAGTGTCAGTCAGTGAGGTGGGTCACTGTCTGAACTCGGTATGGGATCCCGCACAGTCACAGTGTCAGTCAGTGCGGTGTTTCACGGTCTTAACCCGCACAGTCACAGGGTCAGTCAGCGAGGTGGGTCACTGTCTGAACCCGGTACGGGATCCCGCACAGTCACACTGTCAGGCAGTGAGGTGGGTCACTGTCTGAACTCGGTACGGGATCCCGCACAGTCACAGTGTCAGTCAGTGAGGTGGGTCACTGTCTGAACCCGGTACGGGATCCCGCACAGTCACAGTGTCAGTCAGTGAGGTGGGTCACTGTCTGAACCCGGTACGGGATCCCGCACAGTCACAGTGTCAGTCAGTGAGGTGTTTCACGGTCTGAACCCTGTACGGGAACCCGCACAGTCACAGTGTCAGTCAGTGAGGTGGGTCACTGTCTGAACCCGGTACAGGATCCCGCACATTCACACTGTCAGTCTGTGAGGTGGGTCACTGTCTGAACCCGGTACGGGATCCCGCACAGTCACAGGGTCAGTCAGTGAGGAAGGTCACTCTCTGAATTCAGTACGGGATCCCACACAGTCACACTGTCAGTCTGTGAGTGGGTCACTGTCTGAACTCGCTACGGGATCGCGCACAGTCACAGGGTCAGTCAGTGAGGTGGGTCACTGTCTGAACCCGGTATGGGATCCCGCACAGTCACGTTGTCAGTCTGTGAGTGGTTCACTGTCTGAACTCGGTACGGGATCCTGCACAGTCACAATGTCAGTCAGTCAGGTGGTTCACTGTCGGAACTCGGTATGGGATCCCGCACAGTCACACTGTCAGTCAGTGAGGTGGGTCACTGTCTGAACCCGGTACGGGATCGCGCACAGTCACAGGGTCAGTCAGTGAGGTGGGTCACTGTCTGACCCGGTACGGGATCCCGTACAGTCACAGAGTCAGTCAGTGAGGTGGGTCACTGTCTGACCCGGTACGGGATCCCGCACAGTCACACTGTCAGTTTGTGAGGTGGGTCACTGTCTGACCCGGTACGGGATCCCGTACAGTCACAGAGTCAGTCAGTAGGTGGGTCACTGTCTGAACTCGGTACGGGATCCCGCACAGTCACACTGTCAGTCAGTGAGGTGGGTCACTGTCTGAACCCGGTACGGGATCCCGCACAGTCACCCCGTCAGTCAGTGAGGTGGGTCATTGTCTGAACTCGGTCCGGGATCCCGCACAGTCACCCTGTCAGTTAGTGACGTGGTTCACTGTCTGAACCCGGTACGGGATCCCGCACAGTCACAGTGTCAGTCAGTGTGGTGGGTCACTGTCTGAACGCAGTACGGGATCGCGCACAGTCACAGTGTCAGTCAGTGAGGTGGGTCACTGTCTCAACCCAGTACGTGATCCCGCACAGTCACAGTGTCAGTCAGTGAGGTGGGTCACTGTCTGAACCCAGTACGGGATCCCGCACAGTAACAGTGTCAGTCATTGTGGTGGGTCACTGTCAGAACCCGGTACGGGATCGCGCACAGTCACAGTGTCAGTCAGTGAGGTGGGTCACTGTCTGAACCTGGTACGGGATCCCGCACAGTCACAGTGTCAGTCAGTGAGGTGGGTCACTGTCTGAACCCAGTACGGGATCCCGCACAGTCACAGTGTCAGTCAGTGAGGTGGGTCACTGTCTGAACCCAGTAGGGGATCCCGCACAGTCACAGTGTCAGTCAGTGAGGTGGGTCACTGTCTGAACCCGGTACGGGATCCCGCACAGTCACACTGTCAGTCAGTGAGGTGGGTCACTGTCTGAACCCTGTACGGGATCCCGCACAGTCACAGTGTCAGTCAGTGAGGTGGGTCACTGTCTGAACCCTGTACGGGATCCCGCACAGTCACAGTGTCAGTCAGTGAGGTGGGTCACTGTCTGAACCCGGTACGGGATCCCGCACAGTCACAGTGTCAGTCAGTGAGGTGGGTCACTGTCTGAACCCAGTACGGGATCCCGCACAGTCACAGTGTCAGTCAGTGAGGTGGGTCACTGTCTGAACCCTGTACGGGATCCCGCACAGTCACACTGTCAGTCAGTGAGGTGGGTCACTGTCTGAACCCGGTACGGGATCCCGCACAGTCACAGTGTCAGTCAGTGAGGTGGGTCACTGTCTGAACCCGGTACGGGATCCCGCACAGTCACAGTGTCAGTCAGTGAGGTGGGTCACTGTCTGAACCCTGTACGGGATCCCGCACAGTCACACTGTCAGTCAGTGAGGTGGGTCACTGTCTGAACCCGGTACGGGATCCCGCACAGTCACAGTGTCAGTCAGTGAGGTGGGTCACTGTCTGAACCCGGTACGGGATCCCGCACAGTCACAGTGTCAGTCAGTGAGGTGGGTCACTGTCTGAACCCGGTACGGGATCCCGCACAGTCACACTGTCAGTCAGTGAGGTGGGTCACTGTCTGAACCCTGTACGGGATCCCGCACAGTCACAGTGTCAGTCAGTGAGGTGGGTCACTGTCTGAACTCGGTATGGGATCCCGCACAGTCACACTGTCAGTCAGTGTGGTGGGTCACTGTCTGAACTCGGTATGGGATCCCGCACAGTCACAGTGTCAGTCAGTGTGGTGGGTCACTTTCTGAACTCGGTATGGGATCCCGCACAGTCACAGTGTCAGTCAGTCAGTGAGGTGGGTCACTGTCTGAACCCGGAATGGGATCCCGGACAGTCACAGTGTCAGTCAGTCAGTGAGTGGGTCACTGTCTGAACCCGGTACGGGATCGCGCACAGTCACAGTGTCAGTCAGTGAGGTGGTTCACTGTCAGAACCCGGTACGGGATCCCGCACAGTCACAGTGTCAGTCAGTGAGGTGGGTCACTGTCTGAACACGGTACGGGATCCCGCACAGTCACAGTGTCAGTCAGTCAGTGAGTGGGTCACTGTCTGAACCCGGTACGGGATCGCGCACAGTCACAGTGTCAGTCAGTGAGGTGGGTCACTGTCTGAACACGGTACGGGATCGCGCACAGTCACGTCCGTCAGTGAGGTGGTTCACTGTCAGAACCCAGTACGGGATCGCGCACAGTCACGTCCGTCAGTGAGGTGGTTCACTGTCAGAACCCGGTACGGGATCCCGCACAGTCACGTTGTCAGTCAGTGAATGGGTCACTGTCTGAACCTGGTACTCAATCGCGCACAGTCACAGGGTCAGTCAGTGAGGTGGTTCACTGTCAGAACCCGGTACGGGATCCCGCACAGTCACAGTGTCAGTCAGTCAGTGAGTGGGTCACTGTCTGAACCCGGTACGGGATCCCGCACAGTCACAGGGTCAGTCAGTGAGGTGGTTCACTGTCAGAACCCGGTACGGGATCCCGCACAGTCACAGTGTCAGTCAGTCAGTGAGTGGGTCACTGTCTGAACCCGGTACGGGATCGCGCACAGTCACGTCAGTCAGTGAGGTGGGTCACTGTCTGAACCCGGTACAGGATCCCGCACAGTCACGTCATTCAGTGAGTGGGTCACTGTCTGAACCCGGTACTCAATCGCGCACAGTCACAGTGTCAGTCAGTGAGGTGGGTCACTGTCTGAACGCAGTACGGGATCGCGCGCAGTCACAGTGTCAGTCAGTGAGGTGGGTCACTGTCTGAACCCGGTACGGGATCCCGCACAGTCACCCTGTCAGTCAGTGAGGTGGGTCATTGTCTGAACTCGGTACGGGATCCCGCACAGTCACCCTGTCAGTTAGTGAGGTGGTTCACTGTCTGAACCCGGTACGGGTTCCGCACAGTCACAGTGTCAGTCAGTGTGGTGGGTCACTGTCTGAACGCAGTATGGGATCGCGCACAGTCACAGTGTCAGTCAGTGAGGGGGGTCACTGTCTCAACCCAGTACGTGATCCCGCACAGTCACAGTGTCAGTCAGTGAGGTGGGTCACTGTCTGAACCCAGTACGGGATCCCGCACAGTCACAGTGTCAGTCATTGTGGTGGGTCACTGTCAGAACCCGGTACGGGATCGCGCACAGTCACAGTGTCAGTCAGTGAGGTGGGTCACTGTCTGAACCCGGTACGGGATCCCGCACAGTCACAGTGTCAGTCAGTCAGTGAGTGGGTCACTGTCTGAACCCGGTACGGGATCGCGCACAGTCACAGTCAGTCAGTGAGGTGGGTCACTGTCTGAACCCGGTACAGGATCCCGCACAGTCACGTCATTCAGTGAGTGGGTCACTGTCTGAACCCAGTACTCAATCGCGCACAGTCACAGTGTCAGTCGGTGAGGTGGGTCACTGTCTGAACTCGGTATGGGATCCCGCACAGTCACACTGTCAGTCAGTGTGGTGGGTCACTGTCTGAACTCGGTATGGGATCGCGCACAGTCACCGTGTCAGTCAGTGAGGTGGGTCACTGTCTGAACCCGGTACGGGATCCCGCACAGTCACACTGTCAGTCAGTGAGGTGCGTCACTGTCTGAACCCTGTACGGGATCCCGCACAGTCACAGTGTCAGTCAGTGAGGTGGGTCACTGTCTGAACTCGGTATGGGATCTCGCACAGTCACACTGTCAGTCAGTGTGGTGGGTCACTGTGTGAACTCGGTATGGGATCCCGCACAGTCACACTGTCAGTCAGTGAGGTGGGTCACTGTCTGAACTCGGTATGGGATCGCGCACAGTCACCGTGTCAGTCAGTGAGGTGGGTCACTGTCTGAACCCGGTACGGGATCCCGCACAGTCACACTGTCAGTCAGTGAGGTGGGTCACTGTCTGAACCCTGTACGGGATCCCGCACAGTCACAGTGTCAGTCAGTGAGGTGGGTCACTGTCTGAACTCGGTATGGGATCCCGCACAGTCACACTGTCAGTCAGTGTGGTGGGTCACTGTGTGAACTCGGTATGGGATCCCGCACAGTCACACTGTCAGTCAGTGAGGTGGGTCACTGTCAGAACTCCCCTTAGGTCTCCCCATAAAGCTTGTTGTTGCTGTGGTCTGGATTTGGGACCACTCTTTGTAACTTAACAGTCTCTTTCTCTCTCTCTCCACCCTATCTCGCCCCTTCCTCTCTTTTTTACCACCTCCCTCTTCGCCTCCCTACGCTCTCTGTCCCCTCTCTCTTTTGATCCTCTCTCTATCTCTCTGTCCCTCTTTCTGTCTCTCTCTTTCTCTCTCCATCCCCCTATCTCTCTCCCTCTCTGCCTCATGTCCCTTTCTTTTTCTGCCCCCTCTCCTTCTCCATCACTCACTCTCTGTACCCCCCCCTCTCTCTGACCTCTCTCTCTCTCTGCCTCTCTGTGTCCCCTATATCACCCCCTCCCCCTCCCCCCTCCCCCTCCCCCTCCCCCCCTCCCCCTCCCCCACCCCCCTCCCCCTCCCCCCTTCCACCTCCCCCCCTCCCTCCCCCCTCACCACCCTCCCCCTCCACCCTCCCCTCTCCCCACCCTCCCCCCACTCCCTCCCTCCCCCCCTCCCTCCCCCCCCTCCCTCCCCCCCTCCCTCCCCCCCCACCCTCCCCCCCACCCTCCCCCCCACCCACCCCCCCCCCTCCCCCTCCCTCCCCCCCCCTCCCTCCCCCCCTCCCTCCCCCCCCTCCCTCCCCCCCTCCCTCCCCCCTCTCCCACCCCCTCTCCCTCCCCCCTCTCCCTCCCCCCCCTCTCCCTCCCCCTCCCCCCCTCTCCCTCTCCCTCCCTCCCCCCTCTCCCCCCCCTCCCCCCCTCCCCCCTCCCCCCTCCCCCCCACCCTCCCTCCCCCCCTCCCCCCTCCCCCCCTCCCTCCACCCTCCCTCCCTCCCTCCCTCCCTCCCCCCCTCCCTCCCTCCCTCCCTCCCTCCCCCCTCCCTCCCTCCCTCCCTCCCTCCCCCTCCCTCCCTCCCTCCCCCCTCCCTCCCTCCCCCCTCCCCCTCCCTCCCCCCTCCCCCTCCCTCCCCCCTCCCTCCCCCTCCCTCCCCCCTCCCTATCCCTCCATCCTTCCTCCCTCCTCCCTCCCTCCCTCCCCCCTCCCTCCCTCCATCCCCCCTCCCTCCATCCCTCCCTCCTTCCACCCCCCCCCTCCCTCCCTCCATCCCCCCCTCCCTCCCTCCATCCCCCCCTCCCTCCCTCCATCCCCCCTCCCTTCCTCCCTCCCCCCCTCCCTCCCTCCCTCCCCCTCCCTCCCTCCCCCCTCCCCCTCCCTCCCTCCCCCCTCCCTCCCTCCTCCCTCCATCCCCCCCTCCCTCCCCCCTCCCTCCCTCCTCCCTCCATCCCCCCCTCCCTCCCCCCTCCCTCGATCCCCCCCCCCCCTCCCTCCATCCCCCCCCCATCCCCCCCCTCCCTCCATCCCCCCCTCCCTCCCTCCATCCCCCCCATCCCCCCCTCCCCACCTCCCTCCCTCCCTCCCTCCATCCCCCCCATCCCCCCCCTCCCCACCTCCCTCCCTCCCTCCCTCCACCCCCCTCCCTCCCACCACCCCCCCTCCCTCCCACCACCCCCCCTCCCTCCCACCACCCCCCTCCCTCCCACCACCCCCCTCCCTCCCACCACCCCCCTCCCTCCCACCACCCCCCCCTCCCTCCCACCACCCCCCCTCCCTCTCTCCATCCCCCCTCCCTCTCTCCATCCCCCCTCCCTCCCTCCATCCCCCCCTCCCTCCCTCCATCCCCCCCCCTCCCTCCCTTTCCCCCTCCCTCCCTTTCCCCCTCCCTCCCTCCCTCCTTTTCCCCCTCCCTCCCTCCTTTTCCCCCTCCCTCCCTCCCTCCTTTTCCCCCTCCCTCCCTCCCTCCCTTTCCCCCTCCCTCCCTCCCTTTCCCCCTCCCTCCCTCCCTCCCTTTCCCCCTCCCTCCCTCCCTCCCTTTCCCCCTCACTCCCTCCCTCCTTTTCCCCCTCCCTCCCTCCCTCCCTCCTTTTCCCCCTCCCTCCCTCCCTCCCTCCTTTTCCCCCTCCCTCCCTCCCTCCCTCCTTTTCCCCCTCCCTCCCTCCCTCCCTCCCTCCTTTTCCCCCTCCCTCCCTCCCTCCCTCCCTCCCTCCTTTTCCCCCTCCCTCCTCCCTCCCTCCTTTTCCCCCTCCCTCCCTCCCTCCTTTTCCCCCTCCCTCCCTCCTTTTCCCCCTCCCTCCCTCCTTTTCCCTCTCCCTCCCTCCTTTTCCCCCTCCCTCCCTCCTTTTCCCCCTCCCTCCCTCCTTTCCCCCTCCCTCCCTCCTTTCCCTCTCCCTCCCTCCTTTTCCCCCTCCCTCCCTCCTTTTCCCCCTCCCTCCCTCCCTCCTTTTCCCCCCTCCCTCCCTCCCTCCTTTTCCCCCTCCCTCCCTCCCTCCTTTTCCCCCTCCCTCCCTCCCTCCTTTTCCCCCTCCCTCCCTCCCTCCTTTTCCCCCTCCCTCCCTCCCTCCTTTTCCCCCTCCCTCCCTCCCTCCTTTTCCCCCGCCCTCCCTCCCTCCTTTTCCCCCGCCCTCCCTCCCTCCTTTTCCCCCGCCCTCCCTCCCTCCTTTTCCCCCGCCCTCCCTCCCTCCTTTTCCCCCGCCCTCCCTCCCTCCTTTTCCCCCGCCCTCCCTCCCTCCTTTTCCCCCGCCCTCCCTCCCTCCTTTTCCCCCGCCCTCCCTCCCTCCTTTTCCCCCGCCCTCCCTCCCTCCTTTTCCCCCCGCCCTCCCTCCCTCCTTTCCCCCGCCCTCCCTCCCTCCTTTTCCCCCCCTCCCTCCCCCCCCTCCCCCCCCCCCTCCCACCCCCCCCCTCCTCCCCCCCCTCCCTCCCCCCCCTCTCCCTCCCCCCCTCTCCCTCCCCCCTCTCCCTCCCCCCTCTCCTCCCCCCCTCTCCCTCCCCCCCTCTCCCTCCCTCCCCCCTCTCCCTCCCTCCCCCCCTCTCCCTCCCTCCCCCCTCTCCCTCCCTCCCCCCTCTCCCCCCCCTCCCTCCCTCCCTCCCTCCCCCCTCCCCCCTCCCTCCCTCCCTCCCCCCCCTCCCTCCCCCCCTCCCCCCTCCCTCCCTCCCTCCCTCCCCCCTCCCTCTCCCTCCCCCCTCCCTCTCCCTCCCCCCCTCCCTCCCCCTCCATCCTTCCTTCCCTCCTCCCTCCCTCCCTCCCCCCTCCCTCCCTCCATCCCCCCTCCCCTCCATCCCTCCCTCCTTCCACCCCCCCCTCCCTCCCTCCATCCATTCCCCCCTCCCTCCCTCCATCCCCCCCCCCTCCCTCCCTCCATCCCCCCCTCCCTCCCTCCATCCCCCCCTCCCTCCCTCCATCCCCCCCTCCCTCCCTCCATCCCCCCCCTCCCTCCCTCCCCCCTCCCTCCCTCCCTCCCCCCTCCCTCCCTCCCCCCTCCCTCCATCCCCCCCTCCCTCCCTCCATCCCCCCCCCCATCCCCCCCTCCCTCCATCCCCCCCTCCCTCCCTCCATCCCCCCCCCCATCCCCCCCTCCCCACCTCCCTCCCTCCCTCCACCCCCCTCCCTCCCACCACCCCCCCTCCCCCCCACCACCCCCCCTCCCTCCCACCACCCCCCCTCCCTCCCACCACCCCCCCTCCCTCCCACCACCCCCCCTCCCTCCCACCACCCCCCCTCCCTCCCACCACCCCCCCTCCCTCCCACCACCCCCCCTCCCTCCCACCACCCCCCCTCCCTCCCACCACCCCCCCCTCCCTCCCACCACCCCCCCTCCCTCCCACCACCCCCCCCCTCCCTCCCACCCACCCCCCCCTCCCTCCCACCACCCCCCCTCCCTCCCACCACCCCCCCCCCACCCACCACCCCCCCCACCCTCCCACCATCCCCCCCTCCCTCCCACCCACCCCCCCCCCCTCCCTCCACCCACCCCCCCACCCTCCCACCATCCCCCCCTCCCTCCCCCCACCCTCCCTCCCTCCACCCCCCCCCTCCCTCCATCCCCCCCTCCCTCCCTCCTTTCCCCCCTCCCTCCCTCCCTCCTTTTCCCCCTCCCACCCTCCCTCCTTTTCCCCCTCCCTCCCTCCCTCCTTTCCCCCCTCCCTCCCTCCCTCCTTTCCCCCTCCCTCCCTCCCTCCTTTCCCCCTCCCTCCCTCCCTCCTTTTCCCCCTCCCTCCCTCCCTCCTTTCCCCCTCCCTCCCTCCCTCCCTTTCCCCCTCCCTCCCTCCCACCCTCCCTTTCCCCCTCCCTCCCTCCCTTTCCCCCTCCCTCCCTCCTTCCCCCTCCCTCCCACCCTCCCTTTCCCCCTCCCTCCCTCCCTCCCTTTCCCCCTCCCTCCCTCCCTCCCTTTCCCCCTCCCTCCCTCTCTCCTTTTCCCCCTCCCCCCCTCCCTCCCCCCTCCCTCCCTCCTCCCCTCCCTCCCTCCCTCCCCCCCTCCCTCCCTCCTCCCCCTCCCTCCCTCCTCCCCTCCCTCCCTCCTTTTCCCCCTCCCTCCCTCCCTCCCTCCTTTTCCCCCCTCCCTCCCTCCCTCCCTCCCTCCCTCCCTCCCTCCTTTTCCCCCTCCCTCCCTCCCTCCCTCCCTCCTTCCTTTTCCCCCTCCCTCCCTCCCTCCCTCCCTCCCTCCCTCCTTTTCCCCCTCCCTCCCTCCTTTTCCCCCTCCCTCCTTTTCCCCGTCCCTCCCTCCTTTTCCCCCCTCCTCCCTCCTTTTCCCCCTCCCTCCCTCCCTCCTTTTCCCCCTCCCTCCCTCCCTCCTTTCCCCCTCCCTCCCTCCCTCCTTTTCCCCCTCCCTCCCTCCCTCCTTTTCCCCCTCCCTCCCTCCCTCCTTTTCCCCCTCCCTCCCTCCCTCCTTTTCCCCCTCCCTCCCTCCCTCCTTTTCCCCCCCCCCCTCACTCCTTTTCCCCCTCCCTCCCTCCCTCCTTTTCCCCCTCCCTCCCTCCCTCCTTTTCCCCCTCCCTCCCTCCCTCCTTTTCCCCCTCCCTCCCTCCCTCCTTTTCCCCCTCCCTCCCTCCCTCCTTTTCCCCCTCCCTCCCTCCCTCCTTTTCCCCCTCCCTCCCTCCTTTTCCCCCTCCCTCCCTCCCTCCTTTTCCCCCTCCCTCCCTCCCTCCTTTTCCCCCTCCCTCCCTCCCTCCTTTTCCCCCCTCCCTCCCTCCCTCCTCTTCCCCCTCCCTCCCTCCCTCCTCCCTCCCTCCCTCCTTTTCCCCCTCCCTCCCTCCCTCCTTTTCCCCCTCCCTCCCTCCCTCCTTTTCCCCCTCCCTCCCTCCCTCCTTTCCCCCTCCCTCCCTCCTTTTCCCCCTCCCTCCCTCCCTCCTTTTCCCCCTCCCTCCCTCCCTTTCCCCCTCCCTCCCTCCCTCCTTTTCCCCCGCCCTCCCTCCCTCCTTTTCCCCCGCCCTCCCTCCCTCCTTTTCCCCCGCCCTCCCTCCCTCCTTTCCCCCGCCCTCCCTCCCTCCTTTTCCCCCGCCCTCCCTCCCTCCTTTTCCCCCGCCCTCCCTCCCTCCTTTTCCCCCGCCCTCCCTCCCTCCTTTTCCCCCGCCCTCCCTCCCTCCTTTTCCCCCGCCCTCCCTCCCTCCTTTTCCCCCGCCCTCCCTCCCTCCTTTTCCCCCGCCCTCCCTCCCTCCTTTTCCCCCGCCCTCCCTCCCTCCTTTTCCCCCGCCCTCCCTCCCTCCTTTTCCCCCGCCCTCCCTCCCTCCTTTTCCCCCGCCCTCCCTCCCTCCTTTTCCCCCGCCCTCCCTCCCTCCTTTTCCCCCGCCCTCCCTCCCTCCTTTTCCCCCGCACTCCCTCCCTCCTTTTCCCCCGCCCTCCCTCCCTCCTTTTCCCCCGCCCTCCCTCCCTCCTTTTCCCCCGCCCTCCCTCCCTCCTTTTCCCCCGCCCTCCCTCCCTCCTTTTCCCCCGCCCTCCCTCCCTCCTTTTCCCCCGCCCTCCCTCCCTCCTTTTCCCCCGCCCTCCCTCCCTCCTTTTCCCCCGCCCTCCCTCCCTCCTTTTCCCCCGCCCTCCCTCCCTCCTTTTCCCCCGCCCTCCCTCCCTCCTTTTCCCCCCGCCCTCCCTCCCTCCTTTTCCCCCGCCCTCCCTCCCTCCTTTTCCCCCGCCCTCCCTCCCTCCTTTTCCCCCGCCCTCCCTCCCTCCTTTTCCCCCGCCCTCCCTCCCTCCTTTTCCCCCGCCCTCCCTCCCTCCCTCCTTTTCCCCCGCCCTCCCTCCCTCCCTCCTTTTCCCCCGCCCTCCCTCCCTCCCTCCTTTTCCCCCTCCCTCCCTCCCTCCCTCCTTTTCCCCCGCCCTCCCTCCCTCCCTCCTTTTCCCCCTCCCTCCCTCCCTCCCTCCTTTTCCCCCGCCCTCCCTCCCTCCTTTTCCCCCGCCCTCCCTCCCTCCCTTTCCCCCTCCCTCCCTCTCTCCTTCTCCCCCTCCCTCCCTCCCTCCCCCCCTCCCTCCCTCCTCCCCTCCCTCCCTCCTCCCCTCCCTCCCTCCCTCCCCCCCCTCCCTCCCTCCTCCCCTCCCTCCCTCCTTTTCCCCCTCCCCTCCCTCCCTCCCTCCTTTTCCCCCTCCCTCCCTCCCTCCCTCCTTTTCCCCCTCCCTCCCTCCCTCCCTCCCTCCCTCCCTCCCTCCTTTTCCCCCTCCCTCCCTCCCTCCCTCCCTCCCTCCCTCCCTCCCTCCCTCCCTCCCTCCCTCCCTCCCTCCTTTTCCCCCTCCCTCCCTCCCTCCCTCCCTCCTTTTCCCCCTCCCTCCCTCCTTTTCCCCCTCCCTCCTTTTCCCCGTCCCTCCCTCCTTTTCCCCCTCCCTCCCTCCTTTTCCCCCTCCCTCCCTCCCTCCTTTTCCCCCTCCCTCCCTCCCTCCTTTTCCCCCTCCCTCCCTCCTTTTCCCCCTCCCTCCCTCCCTCCTTTTCCCCCTCCCTCCCTCCCTCCTTTTCCCCCTCCCTCCCTCCCTCCTTTTCCCCCTCCCTCCCTCACTCCTTTTCCCCCTCCCTCCCTCCCTCCTTTTCCCCCTCCCTCCCTCCCTCCTTTTCCCCCTCCCTCCCTCCCTCCTTTTCCCCCTCCCTCCCTCCCTCCTTTTCCCCCTCCCTCCCTCCCTCCTTTTCCCCCTCCCTCCCTCCCTCCTTTTCCCCCTCCCTCCCTCCCTCCTTTTCCCCCTCCCTCCCTCCCTCCTTTTCCCCCTCCCTCCCTCCCTCCTTTTCCCCCTCCCTCCCTCCCTCCTTTTCCCCTCCCTCCCTCCCTCCTTTTCCCCCTCCCTCCCCTCCCTCCTTTTCCCCCTCCCTCCCTCCCTCCTTTTCCCCCTCCCTCCCTCCCTCCTTTTCCCCCTCCCTCCCTCCCTCCTTTTCCCCCTCCCTCCCTCCCTCCTTTTCCCCCTCCCTCCTTTTCCCCCTCCCTCCCTCCCTCCTTTTCCCCCTCCCTCCCTCCCTCCTTTTCCC
The DNA here is from genome assembly GCF_047496885.1 of Scyliorhinus torazame. Taxonomy (NCBI): domain Eukaryota; kingdom Metazoa; phylum Chordata; class Chondrichthyes; order Carcharhiniformes; family Scyliorhinidae; genus Scyliorhinus; species Scyliorhinus torazame. The sequence continues at coordinate 110,963 of NW_027308392.1, forward strand.
CCTCCCTCCCTCCCTCCTCCCTCCCTCCCTCCTTTTCCCCCTCCCTCCCTCCCTCCTTTTCCCCCTCCCTCCATCCCTCCTTTTCCCCCTCCCTCCCTCCTTTTCCCCCTCCCTCCCTCCCTCCTTTTCCCCCTCCCTCCCTCCCTTTCCCCCGCCCTCCCTCCCCTCCTTTTCCCCCGCCCTCCCTCCCTCCTTTTCCCCCGCCCTCCCTCCCTCCTTTTCCCCCGCCCTCCCTCCCTCCTTTTCCCCCGCCCTCCCTCCCTCCTTTTCCCCCGCCCTCCCTCCCTCCTTTTCCCCCGCCCTCCCTCCCTCCTTTTCCCCCGCCCTCCCTCCCTCCTTTTCCCCCGCCCTCCCTCCCTCCTTTTCCCCCGCCCTCCCTCCCTCCTTTTCCCCCGCCCTCCCTCCCTCCTTTTCCCCCGCCCTCCCTCCCTCCTTTTCCCCCGCACTCCCTCCCTCCTTTTCCCCCGCACTCCCTCCCTCCTTTTCCCCGCACTCCCTCCCTCCTTTTCCCCCGCACTCCCTCCCTCCTTTTCCCCCGCCCTCCCTCCCTCCTTTTCCCCCGCCCTCCCTCCCTCCTTTTCCCCCGCCCTCCCTCCCTCCTTTTCCCCCGCCCTCCCTCCCTCCTTTTCCCCCTCCCTCCCTCCCTCCCTCCTTTTCCCCCGCCCTCCCTCTATCCTTTTCCCCCGCCCTCCCTCCCTCCTTTTCCCCCGCCCTCCCTCCCTCCTTTTCCCCCGCCCTCCCTCCCTCCTTTTCCCCCGCCCTCCCTCCCTCCTTTTCCCCCGCCCTTCCCTCCCTCCTTTTCCCCCTCCCTCCCTCCCTCCCTCCCTCCCTCCCTCCCTCCCTCCCTCCCTCCCTCCCTCCCTCCCTCCCTCCCTCCCTCCCTCCTTTCCCCCGCCCTCCCTCCCTCCCTCCCTCCTTTCCCCCGCCCTCCCTCCCTCCCTCCCTCCTTTTCCCCGCCCTCCCTCCCTTTCCCCCGCCCTCCCTCCCTCCCTCCTTTTCCCCCGCCCTCCCTCCCTCCCTCCTTTTCCCCCGCCCTCCCTCCCTCCTTTTCCCCCGCCCTCCCTCCCTCCTTTTCCCCCGCCCTCCCTCCCTCCTTTTCCCCCGCCCTCCCTCCCTCCTTTTCCCCCGCCCTCCCTCCCTCCTTTTCCCCCGCCCTCCCTCCCTCCTTTTCCCCCGCCCTCCCTCCCTCCTTTTCCCCCGCCCTCCCTCCCTCCTTTTCCCCCGCCCTCCCTCCCTCCTTTTCCCCCGCCCTCCCTCCCTCCTTTTCCCCCGCCCTCCCTCCCTCCTTTTCCCCCGCCCTCCCTCCCTCCTTTTCCCCCGCCCTCCCTCCCTCCTTTTCCCCCGCCCTCCCTCCCTCCTTTTCCCCCGCCCTCCCCTCCCTCCTTTTCCCCCGCCCTCCCTCCCTCCTTTTCCCCCGCCCTCCCTCCCTCCTTTTCCCCCGCCCTCCCTCCCTCCTTTTCCCCCGCCCTCCCTCCCTCCTTTTCGCCCTCCCTCCCTCCTTTTCCCCCTCCCTCCCTCCTTTTCCCCCTCCCTCCCTCCTTTTCCCCCTCCCTCCCTCCTTTTCCCCCTCCCTCCCTCCTTTTCCCCCTCCCTCCCTCCTTTTCCCCCGCCCTCCCTCCCTCCTTTTCCCCCTCCCTCCCTCCCTCCTTTTCCCCCTCCCTCCCTCCCTCCTTTTCCCCCTCCCTCCCTCCTTTTCCCCCTCCCTCCCTCCTTTTCCCCCTCCCTCCCTCCTTTTCCCCCTCCCTCCCTCCTTTTCCCCCTCCCTCCCTCCTTTTCCCCCTCCCTCCCTCCTTTTCCCCCTCCCTCCCTCCTTTTCCCCCGCCCTCCCCTCCCTCCTTTTCCCCCGCCCTCCCTCCCTCCTTTTCCCCCGCCCTCCCTCCCTCCTTTTCCCCCGCCCTCCCTCCCTCCTTTTCCCCCGCCCTCCCTCCCTCCTTTTCCCCCGCCCTCCCTCCCTCCTTTTCCCCCGCCCTCCCTCCCTCCTTTTCCCCCGCCCTCCCTCCCTCCTTTTCCCCCGCCCTCCCTCCCTCCTTTTCCCCCGCCCTCCCTCCCTCCTTTTCCCCCGCCCTCCCTCCCTCCTTTTCCCCCGCCCTCCCTCCCTCCTTTTCCCCCGCCCTCCCTCCCTCCTTTTCCCCCGCCCTCCCTCCCTCCTTTTCCCCCTCCCTCCCTCCCTCCTTTTCCCCCCTCCCTCCCTCCCTCCTTTTCCCCCGCCCTCCCTCCCTCCCTCCTTTTCCCCCGCCCTCCCTCCCTCCCTCCTTTTCCCCCGCCCTCCCTCCCTCCCTCCTTTCCCCCGCCCTCCCTCCCTCCCTCCTTTCCCCCGCCCTCCCTCCCTCCCTCCTTTTCCCCCGCCCTCCCTCCCTCCCTCCTTTTCCCCCGCCCTCCCTCCCTCCCTCCTTTTCCCCCGCCCTCCCTCCCTCCCTCCTTTTCCCCCGCCCTCCCTCCCTCCCTCCCTTTTCCCCCGCCCTCCCTCCCTCCTTTTCCCCCGCCCTCCCTCCCTCCCTCCCTCCTTTTCCCCCGCCCTCCCTCCTTTTCCCCCGCCCTCCCTCCCTCCCTCCTTTTCCCCCGCCCTCCCTCCCTCCCTCCTTTTCCCCCGCCCTCCCTCCCTCCCTCCTTTTCCCCCGCCCTCCCTCCCTCCCTCCTTTTCCCCCGCCCTCCCTCCCTCCCTCTCCCCCGCCCTCCCTCCCTCCCCCCCGCCCTCCCTCCCTCCTTTTCCCCCGCCCTCCCTCCCTCCCTCCTTTTCCCCCGCCCTCCCTCCCTCCCTCCTTTTCCCCCGCCCTCCCTCCCTCCCTCCTTTTCCCCCGCCCTCCCTCCCTCCCTCTCCCCCGCCCTCCCTCCCTCCCCTCTCCCCCGCCCTCCCTCCCTCCCTCCTTTTCCCCCGCCCTCCCTCCCTCCCTCCTTTTCCCCCGCCCTCCCTCCCTCCCTCCTTTTCCCCCGCCCTCCCTCCCTCCTTTTCCCCCGCCCTCCCTCCCTCCTTTTCCCCCCGCCCTCCCTCCCTCCTTTTCCCCCGCCCTCCCTCCCTCCCTTTCCCCCGCCCTCCCTCCCTCCCTCCTTTTCCCCCGCCCTCCCTCCCTCCCTCCTTTTCCCCCTCCCTCCCTCCCTCCCTCCCTCCTTTTCCCCCGCCCTCCCTCCCTCCCTCCCTCCTTTTCCCCGCCCTCCCTCCCTCCCTCCCTCCTTTTCCCCCGCCCTCCCTCCCTCCCTCCCTCCTTTTCCCCCTCCCTCCCTCCCTCCCTCCTTTTCCCCCGCCCTCCCTCCCTCCCTCCCTCCTTTTCCCCCGCCCTCCCTCCCTCCCTCCCTCCCTCCCTCCCTCCCTCCCTCCCTCCCTCCCTTTCCCCCGCCCTCCCTCCCTCCCTCCCTCCCTCCTTTTCCCCCGCCCTCCCTCCCTCCCTCCTTTTCCCCCGCCCTTCCTCCCTCCCTCCTTTTCCCCCGCCCTCCCTCCCTCCCTCCTTTTCCCCCGCCCTCCCTCCCTCCCTCCCTCCTTTTCCCCCGCCCTCCCTCCCTCCCTCCCTCCTTTTCCCCCGCCCTCCCTCCCTCCCTCCTTCCCTCCCTCCTTCCCTCCTTCCCTCCCTCCTTCCCTCCTTCCCTCCCTCCTTTTGCCCCGCCCTCCCTCCCTCCCTCCTTTTGCCCCGCCCTCCCACCCTCCCTCCTTTTCCCCCGCCCTCCCTCCCTCCCTCCTTTTCCCCCGCCCTCCCTCCCTCCCTCCTTTTCCCCCTCCCTCCCTCCCTCCCTCCTTTTCCCCCTCCCTCCCTCCCTCCTTTTCCCCCTCCCTCCCTCCCTCCTTTTCCCCCTCCCTCCCTCCCTCCTTTTCCCCCTCCCTCCCTCCCTCCCTCCTTTTCCCCCTCCCTCCCTCCCTCCCTCCTTTTCCCCCTCCCTCCCTCCCTCCCTCCTTTTCCCCCTCCCTCCCTCCCTCCCTTTCCCCCTCCCTCCCTCCCTCCCTTTCCCCCTCCCTCCCTCCCTCCCTCCTTTCCCCCTCCCTCCCTCCCTCCCTCCTTTTCCCCCTCCCTCCCCTCCCTCCCTCCCTCCCTCCTTTTCCCCCTCCCTCCCTCCCTCCCTCCCTCCTTTTCCCCCTCCCTCCCTCCCTCCTTTTCCCCCTCCCTCCCTCCCTCCTTTTCCCCCTCCCTCCCTCCCTCCTTTTCCCCCTCCCTCCCTCCCTCCTCCCTCCTTTTCCCCCTCCCTCCCTCCTTTTCCCCCTCCCTCCCTCCCTCCCTCCTTTTCCCCCTCCCTCCCTCCCTCCCTCCTTTTCCCCCTCCCTCCTTTTCCCCCCTCCCTCCTTTTCCCCCTCCCTCCCTCCCTCCCTCCTTTTCCCCCTCCCTCCCTCCCTCCCTCCTTTTCCCCCTCCCTCCCTCCCTCCTTTTCCCCCTCCCTCCCTCCCTCCCTCCCTCCTTTTCCCCCTCCCTCCCTCCCTCCTTTTCCCCCTCCCTCCCTCCCTCCTTTTCCCCCTCCCTCCCTCCCTCCTTTTCCCCCGCCCTCCCTCCCTCCCTCCCTCCTTTTCCCCCCGCCCTCCCTCCCTCCCTCCCTCCCTTTCCCCCTCCCTCCCTCCCTCCCTCCCTCCCTTTCCCCCGCCCTCCCTCCCTCCCTTTCCCCCGCCCTCCCTCCCTCCCTTTCCCCCGCCCTCCCTCCCTCCCTTTCCCCCGCCCTCCCTCCCTCCCTCCTTTTCCCCCGCCCTCCCTCCCTCCCTCCTTTTCCCCCCGCCCTCCCTCCCTCCCTCCCTCCTTTTCCCCCGCCCTCCCCTCCTTTTCCCCCGCCCTCCCTCCCTCCCTCCCTCCCTCCCTTTCCCCCGCCCTCCCTCCCTCCTTTCCCCCGCCCTCCCTCCCTCCCTTTCCCCCGCCCTCCCTCCCTCCCTCCCTCCCTTTCCCCCGTCCTCCCTCCCTCCCTCCTTTTCCCCCGCCCTCCCTCCCTCCCTCCTTTTCCCCCTCCCTCCCTCCCTCCCTCCCTCCCCTCCCTCCCTCCCTCCCTCCCTCCCTCCCTCCCTCCCTCCCTCCTTTTCCCCCGCCCTCCCTCCCTCCCTCCTTTTCCCCCGCCCTCCCTCCCTCCCTCCTTTTCCCCGCCCTCCCTCCCTCCCTCCCTCCCCCGCCCTCCCTCCCTCCCTCCCTCCTTTTCCCCCGCCCTCCCTCCCTCCCTCCCTCCTTTTCCCCCGCCCTCCCTCCCTCCCTCCTTTTCCCCCGCCCTCCCTCCTCCCTCCTTTTCCCCCGCCCTCCCTCCCTCCCTCCTTTTCCCCCGCCCTCCCTCCTCCCTCCTTTTCCCCCGCCCTCCCTCCCTCCCTCCTTTTCCCCCGCCCTCCCTCCCTCCCTCCTTTTCCCCCGCCCTCCCTCCCTCCCTCCTTTTCCCCCGCCCTCCCTCCCTCCCTCCTTCCCTCCTCCTTC